>NC_138769.1:644369693-644619693 GCF_965119305.1 Pelophylax lessonae
GGTATAGCTATTGTATGTACAGTAAAACATTAAAAATAGGTGCCTACGCTGTTTAAAATCCAGTAATACATTGCCTCACCCTGCTCTGCACATGCTCAGTTGCTCTCTGTTTTTAGGCACTGCTGAATTTATAAAAGCCTTAAAGCAGAATTAAACCCTCCTATCCTTTACAGCCGAAGAAGATGCTTCTGTTTGATCTGCAAATGCCATGGTACTGCACATGTGATCAGCTATGACACCAGCCATTTGGTGGTTTAACAGTTTGGTTGAGGACACAAGCAAACAAATGTGACAGTTAGCAATCCTGGCATTCCAAGAATGTAACTGTTTTTTGAAACTGTATATTATGTATATTATGGAGATTTATTAATATGCTTGTTGTGATACATATGTTTTTTCCCAAAAAGATAAAGTTACACTTAACCAGTTGCCGACCGCCTGCGTGAAACGACGTAGGAATACGTAGGTCGCGTGTCTGCAGCTAGGGAGCGAGCACGCACCGGCGGCGGGGCGCTCCCACCCCCGCTCATCAGCAGGGACTCCAAAGCACCGGGCAGGTGGCTCTGATTGCCGCCTGACATCCGCGATCGCTCCCCACTGAGAGAGAAGAATGGTCAGCTGTTGTAAACACAGCTGACCGTTCTACTACCTGGAATGATCCTTCTATATAGGAACACATGTCTCTGTGATCATTTCACAAGCCACGCCCACCCCCACAGTTAGAAACACGCCAATAGGTACACATTTAACCCCTTGATCACCCACAGTGTTAATCCCTTCATTGCCAGTGTCATTATTATAGTAACAGTGCATATTTATAGCACTGATTACTGCAGTAATGTCACTGGTCCCCCCAAAAGTGTCAAAAATGTCAGTCAGGGGTCCGATCTGTTCGCCGCAATATCGCAGTTCCACAAAAAATGGCAGGTCACCGCCATTACTAGTAAAAAAAAAAAAACAATAAAAATGACATAAATCTTTCCCGTAGTTAGTAGACGCGATAACTTTTGCGCAAACCAATCAAAATACGCTTATTGCGATTTTTTTTCCACAAATATGTAGCAGAAAACATATTAGCCTACAATGTTAAAAAATGTTGATTTTTTTTGGGGGGAATGTTATATCAGAATGTGAAAAATACTGTTTTGTTTTTTTTCAGAATTGTCGCTATTTTTTGTTCATACCGCAAAAAATAAAAATCGCATAGGTGATCAAATACCACCAAAAGAAAGCTCTATTTATGGGAAAAAAGGACATCAATTTTATTTAAGTACAGCGTTGCACGACCACGCAATTGTCCATTAAAATAACGCAGTGCCAAATCGCAAAATATGGCCTGGTCATTAAGGGGGCAAATCCTTCCGGTCCAGAAGTGGTTAAAGAAATCTATATTACTTTCAACAAAATGAAATCTACTGTATGAAATGGACCAAGGAGTCATGAAAATCTCTGTATCAGAATGCGGCTGCACACTTGTATGTAAGATTATTTTACATTTTTACCTTCTGCTAAGATGTCACTTTCATCCATGGAACTGCACACTTTGGTGGATGCTAATGAGGTAGAGGAGCCACTGTGCTGGGAGCCCTGGAAATGATAAAAAATAAAGCGTATTTATTTATATTCAGAGATGGTATGCATGAAACGCGTTAGAGATTCTATCTACTTGCAATGCCCTGATTTTTAAGGAATAAAAAATTTGCACTGAGAGCTTGGAGTGCCGCCAACCTGGTATTTGTTTGGTCCATATTTATTTTGAAGCTATCTACCCTCGACCAGAAACAGATAACGTTTTTTGAGCTGTTCAGTTTTGGTCCAAAAAAAGGTAATTTCTTGCATGATGGGATTTTTTCCTCCGTAAACACTGTAATCATCATTGAATGGGTTTAATTACAGAGGATTCAAAGTGTACTCTCTGGTGGGGAATTTTACATACTGTAGGATTAGAGGAATGAGTTCACAATGGGCTTTTTCGTGATTGGTCAGTAGAATGTGCTGATTTATGAAAAATAAAAATGATGGAAAACATGAAAATTAAAGGTGTTCACTTCAACCAACCAGATTCCAGCTGTCATTTTACTAATGCAGGGTAGAGAATGAATGTTTAATAATTACTATTAAAAATGTTTGTTAGCTCTGGCATTGCTTTTATCAATAGAAGTACCAAGTACAATGTATACCTCCCCTGGTTTACTTCTTTATATCGTTATATTTAATGATAACTTTAAGTGAAACTGCGAGAAGTAATATTTAATGACAAAAATGATAAACATACCCAGTTAAAGTAAGTAAATTAATATAATGATGTAGTGGTAAAGCTCCAGGGTGCTAATTAACACCATTTCTTTTATGTGAGCTTTTATGTTAGCTGATTTATTTTCATTTTAGTGAGTAAGATGATACAGCTCTGAACAACCAATAATATTTATTACACTAAAGTTAGAAATCTGCAATAAGTATTATACAATTTTATCTAAAATAACTGTCTAACAAGTGAAAGCTAAATGTGTGAACCAGATTAGGGTCTATAGGTCAACAATGACAGGTTCCTTATTAAAATGTAGGTATATTATTTGATGCCTGTCTGCATTTTTCTCACCCCTCTTCCTACACTCATAGGAACTAAGGCAGCAGTGGGAGCTACTGGCTCATGCTGCTGTCAGTCAAATATCTGTGAGGAGCAGGGGGCAGGGCCAAGTCACACTGTGTGTGTCTATGGGTGCACACAGCACGATTTGGGATCAAGCCCGCATGTCTGCCCCCATAACAAATGTTTTGCTATGGGGGCAGATACAGAAGAGGAGAAGACTAGTGGTGGGGGACCCCAGAAGAGGATGTTCGGGGCTGCTCTGTGCAATACCATTAAACAGAGTAGGTACATTATTATTTTAATTCTTTATTTAAATGCTTTTAGAAATGCTTTATAGCATGGATGTCCAACCTGTGGCCCTCCAGCTGTTGCAGAACTACAAGCCCCATCATGCCTCTGCCATTGGGAGTCATGTTTGCAACTGTCAGCCTTGCAATGCCTGATGGGACTTGACGTTCCTCAACAGCTGTAGGGCCGCAGGATGGACACCCATGCTTTAGAGTGTATCTAAAGCTAAAGGGCTTTTTAAGTTTTTGCCCTAGTAGCTATCTTCACTGGCACAAAAGTAAAGAAAGATTTGAAATTTTGAATTGTCCCCAGAACAGAAACACTGATGAAATCTTCCCATGAAGAAAATTGTTCAGTGGTGGCGACAACTGTCTGTCTCCCTCACTTTGGAGACCTTTCCTGTTGTGTCTACAGGACAGGAAGTGAAGACAAATCTCTGCAATGGGACACAGGTGGCAAAAGAACCTCACAGGGGTTTTAACTATTCCCTTCTCTATCCAAAATAAAAACTGGGTTAGCTATATATACACTTCGGGGCTTAATTTACTAAAGGCAAATAGGCTGTTCACTTTGCAAGACAATTTTCACTCTGCAGGGGATTTCTACAGTTTAGCAAATGGGGTAGAGCTTGGCTGCCTTCCATCATTCAATCATGTGCAAGCAAAAATGCATTTTTTTATGTTCCTTACACATGCTTGGATATTACTTATGGAGCGAAACGTTACCACATTCACTAAACTCTGGGATAAATACACTTGCAAAAAACAGTTTCCCTTGCAAAGTGAACATCCTATTTGCATTTAGTAAATTAACCCCTTTATCTACATATCTACAGTGGAGAGAAGTAAGGTCCCATAACTGGCTGTGCCGATTTGTAGCAGGGTCTGGATCACAAGTCTGGCTGGCCAGAACTGCAAATCAATTAGCAGGCAAGGTAGTATATATACAATTAAGTCCATATATATTTGAACACAGGCAAAATTTTAGTTTTTTTCAGGTATTTACCAAAACATATTCAAGCTATAGTTATATAATGGATATAGGCTGAAAGTGCACACTCTCAGGTTTAATTTGTGGGTATGTACATCCAAATTGGAGGAAGGGTTTAGGAATTACTGATCATAAGAATAGCCAACCCCCCATTTTCAAGGGACCAAAAGTAATTGGACAATTGAATAAAAAGCTGTTTCATGGCTAGGTGTGGGCTACTCCTTCCTTATGTCTTCATCAATTGGAATCTCTTGCTGTGAACCTACATCATGCATTCAAAGGAGCTGTCCATGCACCTGAAACACACCATTGCAAGGCTTTGTAAACTAGACAAATCCATCAGAGATATCAGCAACATTAGGAGTGGCCAAATCAACAGTTGAGTACATTCTAAGGAAAGAAGAACGCACTGGTGAGCTCAGTAACATAAAAAGGCATGGATGTCTATGGAAGACAACAGTGGTGGATGATCGCAGGATCCTCTCTATGATAAAGAAAAACCCATTCACAACATCCAGACAAGTTAAGGACACTCTCCAGGAGGTGGGCTTATCATTGTCAAAGTCTACAATCAAGAGAAGACTTCACGAAAGCAAATACAGAGGGTTCATCACAAGGTGCAAACCATTCATAAAAAAGCCAGACCAGTTCTGGAAAAGCATTCTTTGGATAGATGAAACTAAGATTAATCTGTTTTAGAATGACTGGATGAAGAAAGTGTGGAAAAGGCTTGGAACAGCTCATGATCCATAGCGCACAATGTCATCTGTAAAACATGGTGGAAGCAGTGCGATGGCATGGGCATTCATGGCTTCCAGTGGCACTGGGTCATTGGTATTTATTGATAATGCAACAAAAGACAGAAGCAGCCAGATGAATTCTGCAGTGTTTAGAGATATACGGTCAGCCCTGATTGGGCCAAATGCAGCAAAGTTGATTGGATGGTGCTTCACAGTACAGATGGACAATGATCCCAAACACTGCAAAAGCAACCCAGGAGCTTTTGAAGGAAAAGAAATGGAATATGCTGCAATGGCCGAGTCAATCCCCCTGAATTCAACCCTATGAGATTTACTTTCTGAAGGCAAAACTAAAGGTAGAAACACCCACAAACAAAGAACAACTACAGCTGCAGTTAGAGCCTGGCAAAGCATCAGAAAGGAGGAAACCCAGTCTTTGGTAAAGTCCATAGGTTCCAGACTTCAGGCAGTTATTGCCAGTAAAGGATTCTCCACAAAATATTAAAAATTAACATTTTATTTATAATTATATTCATTTTTCCAATTACATGTGAGCCCCTGAAAATGGAGGACTGTGGTTGCAGTTGGTTGCAGTTCCTAAAATGGTTGCAAATGGTTGCAGTTCTTAAAATGTGTACTTGATATTTATGTTCAACCCCTTGAATTAAAGCTCAAAGTCTGCACTTCAAACTCATTTGGATTGTATTCTCATGGCATACAAAGCCAAAAGTATGACAATTGTGCCTGTGTCAAAATATATATAGACCTAACTGTATATATTTTTTTATGTTATCCAAGTATATAAATGCTTTATTATTAAAAAGGCAATTTTATACAACAGGGTTTGATTTGCTTTACAGTGCAAAACCTGGTGCAGCTCTGCATAGAAACCAATCAGCTCCCAGGTTATTTTGTCAAAGCCTAATTGAACAAGCCAAAGCTAGAAGCTGATTGGCTACCATGGACAGCTGGATCAGATTTTGCACTGTCCAGTTTTAGTAAATCAACCTCAGCTCCTAGCAAGGACTTGGTAAATCATGCAACTAGTTAATTTTGTACCTGAATAAGGAAAAAAAAAACGTATTTTCCCTAAATGACATTTAAAGAGCATTTGATTGTTAAAGTCGTTGCATTCATGACGTGTAGGTCAAAGCAGCAAGTGCAGAATAATGTCAACATAATTATTTCTCCATTAATACATTACCCTTTTGCAGAGGAGATTGTGGTCTTTATAAGAGTATACATTGTGATGTCACTTCAGGTTTTATCCATTTCACTGGCTTCTTCAATATATCTTCTCATTTGGTCACAGAGCGGTTGTTGTAAGGTTTTAATGTTAATAGGTGGCTAGTGGCTACACTGTCTAATAGCAGAAAACATTATGGAAAGTCCCAAACTTTATACCTTTATACCTCTTGTTGTATGAACAAGTTAGGTGTTGCTGCTCCCTTGGCACATGACTCTGATCTAATAGAAATGTGGGATATGGTTATACAACTTTGACCTACTTTCTCACCAATACAAGGGTGGCTAGTTTGCAGTCCTGCACCTGATACCCTGAAAACTTTTCAACCCAATCCCTTGACTACATCGCTCTGATAGTAAGCACAGCATCAGGCAAATAAGAGGAAGCCGCTACTGCTTCACAAGAGGAGAACTGGCTTTTCCATACCTGCAGGGTATCAGGGCCTAACATTTTTTTTAATTCTTCAACATGTGCATGACTTTGAAGAAGTTTACACACACATACAAGTGTAGAGAACTCTCACTTTAGATTTTCTTCGATGGCAATCAGCACATGAGCTAATACACATTTTGCTGTCTAATAATTATCTTTTAGATAACATACTGGTAGGATGGGCATGCCAATGGTCATTTCAATTTACACCTACAAATAATGGATGCTTGGCACCCTCCTAATCAACCCATAGCCATCAGATTTGGCCATTCCCACAGATATCTGAATTTATTTACAGTTGAGACGTCCACGGACAAGATAGTCACTTAACCACTTAAGCCCCGGAGGATTTGGCTGCTAAAGGACCAGGGTTTTTTTTTGCGATTTTTTACTGCGTGACTTTAACGGACAATTGCGCGGTCGTGCGACGCTGTACCTAAACGAATTTGACGTCCTTTTTTTCCCACAAACAGAGCTTTCTTTTGGTGGTATTTGATCACCTGTGCGATTTTTTGATCACGCGCTATAAACAAAAAAAGAGCGTAAATTTTGCAAAAATAACAATATTTTTCACATTTTTTTATATGAAATTCCCCCAAAAAAAAAGTAAAAATCAAAATTTTTTAACATTTTTCGGCCAATTTGTTTTATGCTACCTATGTTTGGTAAAAAAAATCGCAAAAAGCGTATTTTGATTGGTTTGCGCAAAAGTTATCGCGTTTACTAACAAAGGGAAAGATTTTTGTCATTTTTGGTGTTTTTTTTTTTAAAGCGTAATGGCGGCGATCTGCGATTTTTTTTTCGGTACTGCGACATTGCGGCGGACAGATCGGACCCTTGACTGACATTTTTGACACTTTTGGGGGTACCAGTGACATTACTGCAGTAATCAGTGCTATACATATGCACTGTTACTGCAAAAATGACACTGGCAGGGAAGGGGTTAACTTTATTGGACAGGGAGGGGTTAAGTGTGTCCTAGGGGCGTGCTTTCTACTGTGTAGGGACATTCCTATTGGTGTAAAAGCAAAGATCAACCGTTCTACATAGTAGAACGGTCAGATCTTCACTTTTACACAGGGAGAACTGACAGGCAGCTTGTTTACACAAGCTGCTCTGTCTTTCTCCCTTCACAGGAGCGATCGCAGTGTGACTGGCGGACATCGAGTCCGCCGGTCACACGCACTGACTTGCCTGTGAACGAGCCGCGGCGGGCGCGCGCCTCGGCGGGCGCGCGCCCGCCCGCGATAGGCTCGCAAGTCAGTGACAGGCGAGTGACGTACCGATACGTCACTCTGCCTGGCCGGGGCTGACCGCCGCAGTATATAGTCGTGCGGCGGTCGGCAACCGGTTAAGGTTCAAATACAGTTAGTGGTAAGTTCCCTTTTTTTTAAACCTACTGTATGACTTAAAAAACACAGTAATATTTGTTACACCTAATAGTGTCATATAACTGTGTAGTTCTTTTCTAAATTTAGCCTTCCATGTCTGTTTGAAATTATACATGAACCAAATGTCAACCATCATGAGCGTCAGGGCTGGACATGGCCTCTTTTTGACCATAGGCGTGTACACAACTTTGGTTATTTTTTTCAGTGACGCTGAGCTGAAGCTTCAATACTTCGTAGTATAGGGCTGGGATGAGATACATGTCACTTGCCTTTGGTTTGTCTCATTACCTATATACTGTAAGGTGAGCTTGTTCTGTCTTCTGCTATACCACTTTGTACCAGTTTTCACCGACTGCCTATATTGTTTGAGTACTGTCTGGCACTGGTGTACACATTTAGTCAGTGTAGATTGTATTAAAATTGTATATATATATATATATATATATATATATATAGTGTTCCCACTTTCTGAATTCTTATTTTTGATTACTTTAGTCCTCAAAGTGGTTGTAAAGTCAGTGAGTATCATTACTACCAGCCCCTCTGTTATAACAAGGTATAATACGCAGTGTCAATATTTTTTAAAATAATGCTGCTAAATACCTTATTTTATAGTGCCGCTGTGCGGTCACGTGACCTCCCGCCACACCCTCAATCTAAGGACTACATCGGGAGAGGCGTAGATTCCCCTCTGATGTCACCAGGGAGGTCACGTGACCTGCAATGCTTTCCCCTCAGCCCCTCCAGCTGTACTTCTTAGATCAGAGGAGGAGAGTGGCGGAAGGTCACGTGTATTATACCTTGTTATAACAGAGGGGCTGGAAGTAAAGGTATTTACTGACTTTGCTGCTACACGAAATAGCGGAAGGAAGGAAGGGGCAGATTTAGATATTGCTCACATACTAGGAACTGACAGGCAGGGAGGGAGAGGAAAAGAGGAGAGACTCAGCAGCCATGATTACTGTGGTCAGTTCACATTGGGCACACGGGAACAGGCAGGATCTACCACATATTTTACAGCATAGAAAGGGATAAACTACACAGTACAAGCACTATGCTGTTCAACATGCTTTAAAGAAACAGGATTTTTTTTTTTTTTTTTTAGGGTTACAATCTCTTCAAATTCACTGTATGAACATTACATATAAAAAGCCTTAAAATCAAAATATGTTCAACAATGCAAAAAGGAAAAAAAAAAAAAGAAAAATAGTTCAAATAAATAAAAAAATGACAAAAGAAAAACAATATATGAAATAGACAATGCCAAGATGGGGACATTGTTATTAAACTTTGCAGACCCCATCTAGTCAAGTACTTTCTTTTCTTGCCTCATATTGTTCTTTTAACACAAAAAGCCGGATGGAAAAATTGTAGGTTTCAAAAACAAAGGGGTTGCCAAAGCAGTGACAGTAAAGCAAAGGTTTTCAGAATCTTTTCTGCGGTAAGCACAGAATATAAAAATTAAATGACCCTTCTATAAAAGCCCTTGGTGATGAATACAGTATCTCTATTTCTCAGGAAACTAGCACACTCAAAATGTTATTTACATTTAAAAGAATATTCCATCTTTTGCAAAAAAAAAAATAATAATAATAATAAATAAACCAACATTAATTTAAAAAAATGTTATTATTAGTCGTTTGCATTTGAGCCTTCAAATATTGCAATTGCAATTAGTGAATCACAGGTGCAATGCTCAGGCTCCTGCAGAGGTACAGCCCTTCAGTTACTGGGTTGAAGGACGTATCAATGGACTACAAGTGCGGTGTCCTCCATTGAGAATTAAAGGTCACTCTGGCATATGGCAAATGAGACTTGTAGTCTCTTTTTTTCTCAGATCTCTGTGAATGGATGCCAGAAATATGTGTGAAGAGCCCCGCACAGCCGCACTGAATGGGAAAAAAAATGAGATGAGCCTGTGAGAAGAAAAATGCAAAGATTCAGTAAGAGGGGGTGAGGGGTTGCAGTTTGGAGATTTGGAGGTGGGGGGCTGCAAATTCTGACCATGTTTCATTTTACATCCTGGATATAAGTATCAGGATCTGAGACTTCCAGGAATGTGAGACCCGGCCCATGTTGACTTCAGCTGCTGCTCTCCCCTCAACTACTATCACAGGTTTGGTCACATGTGCAGCCCTTAGCAAAGCCCCAGTTTGTCTCACATGGCAAGAGTTGCCACATGTGACTATTAGCTGTCACATGACTACTCTCTTGCAATGTGAGCCAAAAAGTTTAGCCATGTGTCTACAAACCGTGATCCCCTTCTTAATAGACCTAGATCACGTGGGTTTTGTCCCAAACAGGGAAGCTCGTGATAATATCTTAAAGACAAATTTCCTTATACAATAAACCCGGAAAACCAAGAACCCACTTTGTCTTCTTTCATTAGATGCAGATGAGGCCTTCGATCACTTGGATTGGAGGTTTATGGTAGCATCCCTGAAACAAGTAGGTCTCCTGATAGAATTTATACAAGAAATAATGGCTTTATACTCCATCCGCAAGGATAAGGGTTAATAGAATATTGTCATGACCCATTAATATTATAAATGGGACACGTCAGGGCTGTCTGCTATCACCATACGTATGTATTTTGGCTATGGAACATCTGGAGGGGGCTCTACAGTCTAATCCTCTATCCATGGAGTTCAGGTGGGCAATAGCTCTTATAAATTGAACATTTTCGTGGATGACCTACTTAAATATATAGTATATCCAACCCAAGAATAGCTTTTCCAAGCATCCTGTATGAACTAGAATAATTTGGACTTTATAGCAATTTTAAAGTAAATGTAACACAATCTCGGTGTCTTAACATAACATTACCATTCATTTTGAAATAAATATTGGAAACGTATTTTCCATTTTATTGGGAATCTTATTCTCTTAAATATTTGGACATTAATATCACTGCTACAGAAGAAAAGATCTATGAATTGAAATACTTGCCCATGCTGAACTCTGTGATTGGTCAGCTACAGACTAGGGCTAGGGGGAAGTATTCCTGGATAGGAAAATGGCTATATATAAAAAGAATATCTTACCTTGTTTTTTGTACTTATATGAAACGCTACCTATAGCACTCTCAAGAGCTTTCTTCCACTCGCTACGATATAGCCTTCTACAGTACATATGGCCAAATTCCACGGCCAGGCTTCACTATGACATTTTAGTAAAGTGAAAGACAGAGGGAGGAGCAGGTCTAACGCATATGGAATTCTATTACACAGCATCTGTATTGAATAGAATAGTGGATTGGTTCTATCATGGTAATTCAAAACAGTGAGTAACTATAGAGCAACAAATACCACCTGCCCCCTTGACCTCTCTCCCATGGACTATGTCTAAACTACGTCCTCCTAGACAAATACTTTTACCTCTGACATTTTCAATATTAAGAGTCTGGGACTCAACTATTCCAAAGCTAGGTATCTCTTCAATCTCTGGTCCACTTACTCAAATTATAGGCAATCCAGAATTTACGCCAGGTCTGTTGTTGACTAGGTTCTTATGATGGAAAACTTTGGCTCCTTCACCGATTAAAAAAGCACTTACAACTAAGGGACACTAATCATTTAATATAATAGCAACCGCAGAATGTAACTACCCGGGTCATTGGCTACATTACTTTTAGCTCCAGCACTTTTTTACACAATTATCAAATAAGGGTTTACTACATAGGAAATCTAACTCCATTTGATTCCCTTTGTACTGGGCTTTCAGAGCTTTCCCACACTATTTCTAAAATATATGGTATATTGCTATCCCATGCATTTCCTAACTATCCATACTACATCAGAGATAGGGAGAGGGAATTGGGTCATAAGATCATCGTAGAAGACTGGAAGAAGTTGTTCTTCTGAACCTTTAAATCAAGTTTTTCAACATATATACAAGAGAAGAACTTTAAAATACTAACCAGGCGGTATATATGCCCTGTGAGGCTCCATAGAATGTCATCAAACTATTCTGAAAAGTTTTGGCGCTGTGGGGGAGATAAAGGCACAATGATCCACATTTGGTGGACCTGTCCCCGGATTATAACATTTTGGGAATCTGTGTTCCAAATTTGCTCTTTTGTCACTGGTATAGCATATCAAAAATCGCGGAGATGGCCCTGTTGTCTATTTATCCCAGTTCTAAGGGAGAGATTAAAAAATGAACTGCTTCACTTTCTTCCCCCCGCAGCACGATTACTTATACCTAGACACTGGAACACTAATGTTGCACCTACTATTAAAGAGTGGATAGTCAAGTTGAATAATTTAAGGAGAATAGAGGAACTAACAGCAAGTATACAAGAGTGTTATTTTATGTACATAGCGGTTTGGTCTCCATGGATTGATTTCTTGGGCTCGGACTCTTCAGGATCCTTCTTATACATAGATTGTACTTTACAGTATGGGTCTGATATGGTGGCATGGATACAGCGTCTTTTTTTTTTTTCCAAGCTGATAAGGGGTCTCCCAGATAGATTGTAAGAGAAATAGATAGGTATGCTTTAGAAAAAACATTTTCTCTCGTCTCTTTTTGAATTGTTTATTTTGTCTTGTGTTGTATTTGGGCAGACTTTTTTTTGTCCAAGCGAAATAAGGGTTACATAGGTATAGATGTTTTTGGTGAACAGTTGGTAAGAAATATTTACATTGTTTTTCAAAGTATCAGAAAGGATTGTCTTTTTCATGTTTCACTATTGTTCTGATATATTGGATCTACGTGTCCCTGACTTAAGGTTTCTGAATGTAACCTTGCAAAATATTTAATAAAAATGAATATTTAAAAAATAAAAAGTATACTGATTTCTTCTTTACAGGGCTAGATAAGTTAGTGTTAGATCGTGGATGTCTGTAGATGTAGAGATTTTAATGTTAGGGTGGACTTCCTCTTTATATTATAAAGGAACTGCATCCTTTTTTTGGATTTGCAAAAGCAGTACACCTTAAGGTGCATTCAGCTTGTATTTGAGTTCCTTTTGATCTGCATCTGGACATTCTTCTGACCTTCTCCTGCATTTCTTTGAGAGGATTTTTTCTATTCTCGTTGACTTAGGAAAGCAGATGCAAACAAATACCCTTGTACATAGTACTTAAAATTGTTACATTTTATCTCCTACCAGTGTGTGTATGTGTTTCAAACTTGATGGACCACTTGCTTTTTTTTTCTGTCACTCTTCTATATTTCAATATTATGTACTAAGTGCTAAGGGCTTCACTTGATATTACTAGGCTGCATAGAATAACAGTACAGTGCTTTCAATTGTTGGAAGCAACAATAATTCTTTCTAGAAAAAGGAACAACTTTTTCAATGTCTGTGTTCTCTGGCAATACACCTGCCAATCTATGACTAGTCTAACTCAAGTCCCATGTCGTTTTTTTGGAGGGACTTTACCTGGATATTGTATGAGATATAGTTTTGAACCTATATTCAACAATATTTTATAAGGATTATATTATATTGTATAGTGAATGTATCGTACTGGAACCACATATTTTAGTATATCCCTAACCATGAATAAATAGAATGATACTCTTTTAAAGATTTTTAATGTTTGGTTGCTGCCTCAAAGTCCCAAGAGGTATTGTTAGTGTGCTTTGATGTGACAGTTGTTATTCCACATAGGGGTGTCACTCATCACCCATTGTTCTTGGCAATACACCTGCCAAGTCTAACTCTAGTCCAATGTGATTCTTTTGGAGGGACTTTACCTTTTTTTTAGAACCAAATCCATCTGTCTCTCTTTCCTACTCAGTTAACCCCTTTTGGCGTGATGTCTAGACCTCTGCAAAAATGTACTTTTTTAGCAACCATAGGTTTATTACCACACTAAACCATTGATCCAACCTCTAAATGACTGCTTTTGCTATTTTCATAAGCCATGATAAATAAAATAGAGAGGTGAAATAAAGCACGTGTGGGTTTAAACAATAATTTTAGGACATTAATTCTTTATGGTTTGTCAAACTCAGGATGTATCATTTGCCTTAAATATTTTGTACTAGGTGTCCCTCTTTCTCTTTTCAGAAAATTGGGAGGTAAGTAGCCTTGTGTTTTGTCATGCTATATGCGTGAGTTATCTTCAATAATATAAGAAGATTAGTTAAGTGCTACATATAGAATAATCCTTGAATGATTACATTGTACATCCCAAAAAATTTACATATTTCTAGTAAGAAAAAAAAAGACGGATCTTTGGAAAATACCACAGAAAGCATTTCCACATAAAACATTAGCAACTTAAAAGGTTATTTCCAAATTCATTAAAACAGAACAAATCCTAGACATAAATCCTTGGTTGGTTTTCTTTGATGATTACAATTGCAGTGAGCCTTGAAATGACTGGCACCAGAGAAAATGTACACAGCATTTACAGGAGCAGTAATTCAGGTCATGCAGAACTCAGCAGAGATAGACCGGCTTACAGGCTCATGCAGTGTAACAGACACTTGTAATGGAAGGAAAACGTATTATCATTTTAAACTAAAACTTTGCTACAGGGAAAATCTGAGCGCCCGTTTGAAATTGGAAAGGGACATTCACCTGCTGTAAAAGTCATGCAGAGAATGTATTTATACAGCCTTAACAATCTGTTAAACTGTTATATTGCAAATAGAAGTGTTCAAAATGTGTGTTTCTTATGAGCCATGTATTTGACTTTGCAATCATGAATCTCTTTTCAGCGGACTAAAGCCGCAAGAGTAACCAAACCACAAGGGACGATGGGGCTTGTACTGTAAGATGGCCCCATGAACCACATTAATGTTATCCAGCCAACACTGTGGCTGTGATAGAGTCAGAAAGTTCAATCAGTTTACCGTGTTTAAATTCTGTGTAATCAACAGCACCAGAAAACCAGAGAATATCTCGCAAAGTCATTAAAGTAAACTTCCTCAAGCATATGATATATAACTTCCTGTCCTCACTGCTCAGTGATCATTTTAAAATTTTCATAGCATCCTTAATATTGGGATTTTTGTATTTGAGATATAAAGGAGCCTGCAATGTGGGTGTGTTTGAAAATGTCTCTCCTGTATTACAGGCAGGGGTTCAGATTACTTGAAGCATGATGTAGGGTGGACTGATACACTAAAGCAATGCACAGATAAAAAAGTCGAATGCTGTGCAGGTACATCTCAAAGTTTAATTGTCAGGCTTGACTGGAGCATACCTTGCTGTGTGAATGTGTCAATCCTTTGCACAGGTGAAATTATTTTTTATAATTTGTTTAATATGTTTATTTCCTTAGACTCTTCAGCACCATCTAGTGGCAATAATGCAATATTTTTCCTGATTCAGGAAAAAAAAAAGACATTGTTGCCAGTAGACGGGTACTGATGACCTTAAAAAAAAAAGCATTAAACAAATTACCATGAAGATTTGTTACACCTGTGCAACTGATTGACATATTTGCACATTTTTAACTTCATCTTTATTTTCTTTTTTCTCTATAACATACATTCCATATCAAGAAACATTAAGAAATATCAAAAAGAAAATACAAATCAGAAAAATATAAGGAAAGCTTTCCTCCCCCCCCCCCCGTTCTTCTTCTTTAGGATTAAAATATTAAACAAACAAAATAGAGTAGGAATATAAATAGAACCAATTTCCTAAATATTCCCAGTCTCCAGTTCCAATCCTGGAGTTTCAATCCATACTTTCCATGTTTTTTCAAATCCATTTTTCCCTCTCCTTCTCATATAGGTACGTTTTCCCCTTAATATTGTACTATTATTAACCTTACCCAACCAATCTATAACAGATGGTGGTTTAACACTTATCCATCTACCTGTAATCGCCTTTCTAGCCTGGTAGAGGCATCTTAATACTGCTAGACGTTTAGCCCCAAGTCCCACACTCTGCTCCATAAATCCCAGCACACACAGAACTGGGTCCAGTCGTGTACTTATTCCAAATACTGGATTTATTTGGCCCATTAGCTCTTCCCAGTACCTATACAATTTGGGACACCTCCAAAACATATGGATCAAATATCCATTTGCAGTTCCACATCTGGGACAAGCTGCATCCGGACGTCTCCCAAACCGAAACAGTCTTTTAGGTATATAGTTTGCTCTATGCACAATATAAAAATGTGAGAGCCTCTGGGCTGCTGAAAGAGACAGTACATCTATTGAAGTTATTATTTAATTTAATTGAGGATCTGTTAACTTCCCCACACCTTCTTACCATTTTATTCTACTAGAAAGTTTGGAATACTTTTCCAATATTTTTGGATGTATCTTTTTATATAAAATAATATAGGGTTGTACTGCGCTGTCAGGGTATTCAAATAGGGCTTCTTACAATTCACAGGTTCAGATTAATTCCAGTATATAAAGTGCTAATGTGCGTTTTATGCGAATACATATATAAATAAATTCAAGTGAATAAAGTGCACGAGTGATTTGCACATCTATAAAATACAGAGAAGCACTTTATACACTTGAATTAACTTATAAATGTATTTGCATAAAACGCACATTAGCACTTTATATACTGGAATTAATCTGTATCTGTGAATGGTAAGAAGCCCTATTTGAATACCCTGAGAGCGCAGTACAACCCCATATTATTTTATTATCTTGAACTGTTTTGTTGGTACCAGTTACTGTACGTACGGCTTTAGGGAGACTTTAGTGTCTATGATAGCGCAGGAATCACACTCTTAGAGTAAAATACTAATATCTTTTTATATAATTCCAAAATCAACCCCTTGCGGGAGGTGACCTCTACCAGATATTCAAATAACGGGATTCTACACCATTTTACCCCCCCCCCCTTAAATTGTGCTGTTAGGGTGTGTCTTAATTGCAAATATTGATAGAAGTTTCTATTTGATAGCCCAAGCTCTTCTTTTAGCTCTTGAAATTATTTTTAGTACCCCTGTTGCATATAGCTGCGAAAGCCTTACTATTTCATTTTCTTGCCAGTTCCCGAAACTCTCCAAATTCTCCAACTCGGGCAATTTTGCATTGTTCCAAATGGGCGTGTACATCCTAGATATTGAAACATTGTTTGTGTTATGTTCCATACATTAATCAATAATTTTGCTATGGGGCATTGACCCTCCCCCCAAGGAGTCCGCCTCCTTCCACCAAGGATGTATGTGGGGTGCAAGTGAATAATGCACGTGAGCTGTATCTAACGGTATCATTGCTTGTCTACTGACCCCCCATCTGCTGCAATTAAGGTGCCAACAAATAGCACCAGGGATGTGGAACAGCTAAACCCCCTTTATCTCTTGGCATCTGCAACACTCGTAGATGAACTCTAGCTTGCTTTTAATTCCAGATCAATTTCTTAAATAAGCCCTCCAACTTCCCAAACCACACTCTGGGAATACAGATTGGTGAGTTGTGTAAAATATATAAAAATTGTGGCAGCCAAATCATTATAATCAGGCTGCCATGACCCATTACTGTCAAAGGGAGGCGGCTCCATGTTTCACATTTTTCCCTAAATACACTCATTAGTGGCTCTAGATGTTTTAATATGTACAACCTAGGGTTTACAGTTATAAAGGTGGCACAGTGGTGTAGTGGTTAGCACTATTACCTAGCTCAAAAGGTTTGCTGGTTTAAATTCCAACCCCAACACTAGCTACCTGGAGTTTGCATGTTCTCCCTATGCCAGTGTGGGTTTCCTCCCAAACTCCAAGCTGGTAGGTAATTGGCTCCTGTCTAAATTGGCCCTAGTATGTGAATGTGTGTCAGGGACCTTAGATTGTAAGCTCCTTGAGGGTAGGGACTGTTGTAAATGTACAATGTATATTTAAAGCACTGTGTTAATTGACAGCACTATTTAAGTACCTGGAATAAATATTTATTCCTATGTATTTGAAGCTCTCCACCACCTGTATATGCCTGGCACTTTCCGGCAGACCCTGCTCAAATTTATCAACAGGGAGAAGAACTGATTTCTCCCAATTGATAGAGAGCCCTGAAATCCCCCCAAATCTTTTTATGACATCAATCACTGCAGTTAGCGAGTAATTTGCATCTCCCAAAAACAGGAGGATTTCATCTGCATGTAATGAGATATTTTCTTCCTCCATTCCCCTTCTAAAGCCTTTTATATTTCCCACTGTTCTAATTGTTATAGCCAAGGGTTCCATTGCCAGGGCAAAAAGCAGGGGCGACAAAGGACACCCCTGCCTTGTCCCCCGAGACAACGAGAAATATTCCGATCATCTATCATTTATTTTCACTTTCGCCCTTGGACCTGTAAACAGTTTCACCCATTTAACAAAAGAAGGGCCAATACCAAATGCTGACAAAACTGAGCATAAATAATGCCACTCAACGCTGTCAAATGCTTTGACAGCATCGAGAGACAGCATCACTCTTGAACCCCGCTTCAAAAATAATCTCCTAATATTTAATGATGTTGATCTACCGGGAGTAAAACCACATTGATCAGGGTGAATCATAGTGTAGATTACCTCATTTAATCTAGCAGCCAATACCTTTGCCAGAAGTTTAACATCTGTACAAAGCAGGGAGATTGGTCTATATGATGTTGACTGGGTTAGATCTTTCCCATCTTTGGCAATATTATTTTTATAGCCTCTGTCATGGAGAGTGGTAGTTCTCCTTTTTTCCATGCCCCATTTAACACAGGCAACAACTCTGGCAACCTTAACTCCCCATACTGCTTATAGATCTCACTTGATAGTCCATCTGGCCCTGGGGTTTTATGATTAGCTGCCTCCAACACAGCCTCTTGTAATTCTTTTTTTTTAGCTTGTTTTTTATTAATTTCAATACACAAATAACAGCAATAAATACAAACACCCTATACTGGGCGAACAGTACATACATTCAACCAAACCAAATCAGGGGAGGGGGAAGAAAAAAAAAAGTGAACCCACCCTTGTGATTCTTTAATGGTAATAGGTGATTCTAACAATTACCTTTCATCTTTTGAAAGATGTGGGATTGTCAACTCCTGAATAAAGTCTCCCAACTCGCCAACTACCTCTCCTCTCCTAATACTATACAGGTCAGAGTAATAATCCTTAAAAATGTTCAATATTTCTACTGGACAGAAAACGTATAAATACTTTGTGACTTTGCCAGGAGAGCCAGCATGTGTCCGGTGTTTTCTCCTCCCTCATAATGGGTTTGTTTTTAAAAAAAACTTTTGTTCTCAGCTTTCTTCAGAGCTAATGTGCGATATAGTTGTACCTCCGTCCACTTAGTTAAATTATCTGATGATGGATCTTTTATATATACTTTTTCCATTTCAGCCACTTTCCCTATTAAACTCATCTCCCACTCCTTAAAAGATCTCTTCTTCCTAGAGATCTGCTGGGTAATAAACCCTCTTAAATAAGCATTAAGGGTATCCCACACTATACTCTGCATTGCTGAAGCTCTATTATGAGCTAAGAATTACCAAGTGTGTCTATCACATACTCTTTAGGGGCAATCAGCTGTAGCCAAAAGGGGTTCACTCTCCACTCTACCTCAACCAGCCTCTTCCCTATCCCCAGAATAAGGGTTATTGGAGAGTGATTCAACACAACCCTCTAGCCTCATATCTAATCTCTGTTACTAGTGGGGAGAGAATATCATTCCCTATTGCCATATCTATTCTAGAAAGTTATAAGTGTACTCCAGACTGACACAAAAAACTTTGAGTATTTGGATAGTGTTCCCACCAAATATCCTTCAGCCCTGTTTCTTTAAATATTCTATACAATAACGTGTATGGGCTTTGTTCAGATCCCTTTCTCGGAGGGAACCAATCTATCTGAGTATTCATTACCATGTTGAAATCTCCTACGATCAAAATTGGCACCCTTGATTTATCAATCATAATTTCCAACAAATGTTTAATTATCTCCACTTTAAAAGGGGGAGGAATATGTACATTTATAAGCATGCATGGCATCTCTGCCAGTGTGCAATATTTGAATATATATCTACCCTCATCATCTACTTTTATTTGCCTACAGGAGAATGACACCGACCTATGTATTAGAATACTTGTTTCTCTTGAGTATGAAGTATACACTGAATGGTACTGTTGAGGGAATCCTTTACATTTTAAACGGTCAACTGTTTCTTTGGTCAGGTGTATCTCCTGTAGGTAAAGGACAAATACTTTAAGGGTTGAAACAGTCTTAAACAAAGCTATTTTTTTTCTTTAACGGGTTTCCTAATCTCCTTACATTCCATAAACAAATCGTTACCTTACCATAACATTTTAACAGAAAACCACAAAAAAGGGAAGAATTTTAATTGTAAATATATAGATTGTGGACCCCTCTATATAAATAGGAGCCATATTTCTTAAACCCCTAGCTTCTATATTTTATACTCAGTCTGCAAATCAAGAACCAATTTTACCCTTATCCACCAATATACAAATTCCAGTGTGCCCTGACCATAGACGTGTTCCTTTCTATACCAAATAAGTGACTCTACTTTCCTCCTATTCTCTCTATATATCAAAACACCCTCTCCCTCCCTCACACCCACATTCCCCCACCTCCCCCCATTTTCCACCCCGCCTCTGTAGGATTGGTAGGTGCTGAGGCCATTTTAGAGGACTTACTAGACTTGAACCCTTAGGGGCTGCAGAAATTGATAAAGAGGCCTTAGGTTTTTTACGTTTTACCGTTATTTTGGGATGGATTGCTCTAACTTGGCTGCTGCTTCCTTGCCTTTATCTTTTACTGTCCGTTGTGACTGGGAGCTAGAGGAGTCCTGCAATACTGACGTATCTCCTTTTTTTTTTTTTTTGTCATGGTTTCTAAAAGCGTTTCCAGTTTTATATAATAAAAAAAAAGGGAGGGAAAAAATATTTTTCCCTTAACTTATTTGCCAAATCAGGAGTTTAGACATCCAAATCAGCTTGCAGGAATCCAGGAACACCCACCGTGTTCACCCCAGGTAAGCATTTGATAGCCACAATCACAAAACTGTTATCAGGAGCCTAAAGCCAGCAAAGACCAGAGGAATTCTCAAGTAAAATTCAGGGTAAGTCTCTAAAAGTCAGGGATTTCTCTGCATTACTCTCAGGAGCCGCCATAGCCTGCCAAGAGCAGAGAGGAGGCGGAAAAATCAGAGGAGAGCCGAGGGAAGCCAAGGAGAACCGATGGGAGCTTAGGAGAGGCGATGAGACTCAAGTCCTGCTTGTCTGTGAGCGGACGGTGTACTACCACTCCCCCTTCCACCTGAACATTTGCGTCGGTTTACAGGGGACTGCCGAGACTCTGCGCCAGTCAGCCAGGAACAGAGAAGGACCGAGGCCACTCACTGCTCCACACTCGGCCTCCTTCCCACAACACTCCGGGCTATCTTTCTAGGATGAGGGGGCCCATGTGAGCTATGCACGCCTGCTCACATTGGCGTCAGGCCACGCCCTGCCGCTCCCTTTATACTTAGTTTAACGGGGAGGCAAACAACTTTATGAAATAATATAAATATCTTTTTTCAAACTTTGGTCTATCCTGCAGCACCATCATGAGCTATGGTGTATCCAGATTCCAGGCTAATTGTGACTAAAAGTCATCTCACCCATCCACACTGCTCAGCACTGCTTCAGCCGTTCTGGTTGTTACTGCACATTCTAGACCTGAAACGCATCTGTAAAAAGCATATTACTTCCCTTTACCTTTGTCTTCAATCCAATCAAAAAATGCATGTCTCATATGTAGCAGTTTGTCAATGCCACTTGTGAATTCCTACAACAGATATTCGGCAAAGGAGTGCACAACTCTCTACTGTCAAAATGCCAGTAGATTATGGGTGTATAATACAGCAAGTACAAATATGTAAAAATTAAGCCAAAATGTATTTTTCAAGTCAAGCTTTACAATATCAATACCAAAAGAATGAATACTTTTTCTTTAAATTACTTTCACAAGTCTATTTTTGGGACGACAGATCTTTAATGTTTAATGCCCACAAATAGAAAATATGAATTCAAATAATTAAAAAACTACCCTAAGACTTATAAACAGAATTTTTCAAGCACAATGGATTTTTTTAACCAATTTCAGGAGCATTTGTTTCTATACAACAGAATCGGAAGGATCATTCAGATCACAGTCCTATCAGCCTCACTCAGTTTATGGAGTACACAAAAAAAAAATCACAATGACTTGAGGACACATCTTATTTCCCATATCATTTTATTGTTTGATATTATCAAATCATTCAACTTTTACAAAACAACAATGTTTAAGTCATAGCAGAAAATTGTCAGTACAGTATTTTAAAATAACAACACTTAAGCAAAACTGAGATGTCTATGCATAAAGGTGCTAGAAGGCCACAGTGTTTTATGTTTCGGCACTTCTCTCTATAAATATATATGTGGGGGGTGTTGTGTCTGCCAATATTATATTTTGTATGAACCTTATACAACTAAGATGGTGGGGTTGATTTAACAAAAAAAAATAGACTGTGCACTTTTCCAGTGCAGTTGCACTCATTTTCTTCAGAGCTTAGTAAAATTGGTGAAGCTCTACTGATTTCTATCATCCAATCATGTGCAAGCAAAAATGCAGTTAGTTTACATTTTCCTTGCACCTGAATGGGTATTCTTTACTAAGTGACGCTTCACCAAATTCATTAAGCTGTGGGAAAAATAAGTGCAACTGCATTTGCAAAGTGCACAGTCTATTTGCCTGTAGTAAATAAACCTCAGTGACATTCATGATGTATTTCAATAATGCACTTATTTCACAACCCAGTATTAAGGGTTGTATAGAGATGGTCAACATGGCACTCCCTAGTGGAGGAATGATAACTGGAGGTATATACATAGCATCCAATCAGACTCACGTTAAAGTGTATGTAAAGCAAAAATATTTTTTTTTTCAGCATGTTTAGCCTAATGTCTTCTTTGGGCAAATAATACATCTGATGCTTGCCTGAAGATCCTGACAGTAACAGCGCTTCTTGACAAAGCTAAGCCACTATCTTACAATTAGAAACAGTGTTGTCAGCTTGCCATGCGCACTGCTTCAGTTGGACTGCCTATCAATGTTTCCCGCCTATCAGAAAGTAATGGCATATTGTTATATAGGTGACTTTAGGGGATGATATGAACTAGATATCCCATACCTTTGTATACATAGATATTGTTGTAAATATGAAACCATTGACTGAAGTTTTTAACCTTTTTCTATTGAATTAGAAATTACTCTACAAAAACTGCAAAATTTCACTTACCGATGAAATGTGAAATTAAGGTAGAGTGACAACACTGCTTTATACAAAAAAAAAAAATTTCCTTGGAGGAGTTAACTGTTACAAGAGAATATCTTCCGAATCATATTAGATCAACAATAAAGAGAACCAGTCCTGATTGGGTATGTGTAAGAACCTGAATATTTAGCCTTAAATTTTGAAGCTAGGTCTGATAGAAAGATGTATATTTGTCTCCTGATTTTGCTTTGCCTATTTGGTCAACCAAACAGCCAGGCAGTTCAGTTTGGAGTCAGGAGTCAGAGGTCTACTGAAGTCTGACAGCTAATGCCCTGTCAACTGTCTGACCTCTCACATAATCTATATTGGTAGAGAGGTAATTTTCTGACATACTGTATATTTATAAGGATGTACTTTACACGTCTCTTAGTAATGCTCTCCTTCTCTGAGCCAGCTCTCCCCTTAGACTGTGATATTTTAGGTTTATTTTTAGCAATAAAAAGCAAAGCCATGTCAAAGGTGCTAGAGGTTCTTTCAGTCTAACAGAACAAATAAAAGCAAATAAATCTTAATCAAAATGAGCTAGCTGATTTTTGGGATACATTCATACAATAGACAGACAATGTGGCAATCCACATTCCACTGCCACTTAAGAGATTCAAGGAGACATCATTGGTCTGTACCAGTAAAAGCACCGTGTTCATCTAGCCAATGATTGAACTGAATTATAAGAAAGATCACGAAAGTATAACAACAGTGTTTAAAGGCTTTCAAATGTTTCAAATACATTTTTATATGTATATTCAGATCTACTACAAATTCTACATTCAACTTATACTAAGAGTCTTTTGTAAGGGAAACAGTTCATGTGTTCATAACAGACCCTCAGTGTGTGTCCTGCAAAAATAAAGCTGCATTCAGTTACATATTCAAGACTAACAGACATTGCAAAAATGTATCATAGGTAAATAGCAATGTAGAAATATAATGTTGTATGCCAAGGTCATTTAGGACAGGCAGCCACTGTGCAATGGGGAACTTGCACTGTCTGTATATTATAACTCATGAAGTCAGCAATACCAAATCACTGTGATAAAACAAATGTATATACAGTTTAGAGAGCTCTGTTATATTTCTAATTTTGAAAAAAGCATTTTTCTTAATTTATTAAACAGCACAGGATAAATAGTTGTATCCTGTGATGTTTAATAAACTAAGAAAAAGGTTTTACACAGTCCGGTTGTGCACTGAATCCTTTATATTTTTGGCCAGTGCCCAGCCATAGTTGATAGGCATGAGAGATGAGATCCCCCTGGAGCGGTTTGTTCAATATTTAGGACAAAACCATTAAAGTCTAACTTTTTATTAGTTTTGGACATGTGAGGATGGGATAGAACATACCTGAAATGTCCCTTTTGGGAGATTTTTTCTAATTTTTTGTCAGGACAGGAAATCTGACCAGTGGGGACCTAAAACCACAAATCAGGCAACTATTACTGTCTGTGTCTTCCTTTTACAGGGACAACTGCTTTTCTAATTTCCTATGTTCTTCCTTCTCCCCATTGTCACAGGAATAAGGGTGAAATCTCCTACTCTGGATCATAGACAACAGTAAAAACTGGTGAATGAAGAGCCAAAGTGTAATTAAATGTTTTTGCAATAGGGTTCTATAAGAAAAAACTATGTCTGTGACATACACTGGGCTTGATTTACTAAATGCAAATAGGCTGTTCACTTTACAATGGGAATTTCCCTTCATTTAGTTAATGAAATGAAGTTTAGCTGACTTCCATCATCTGATCATGTGCAAGCAAAAATGTTTTTTTTTTCTTTTCCTTGAGTGTGATTATATGAAAGTTATTGCAGGACTAGGTACCCATATATTATTTCTCATAATCCTTGTCCCATACTGTTATGTAGCTAGTGTGGACAAAGATTGCACTGTAGGTCAAAAAGACACAATGGGGTTGATTTACTAAAACTGGAGAGTGAAAAATCTGATGCAGCTAGGCATGGTAGCCAATCAGCTTCTAACTTTCACTTGTTCAATCAAGCTTTGGCAAAGAAAAAAACCCTGAAGCTGATCGGATTCTATGCAGAGCTGCACCAGATTTGGACTTTCCAGTTTTAGTAAAGCCACCCCAATGGGTTTGACTTACTAAAAGCAAAGGACATTTTTTTTTTTTTTTTTTAGTTTAGTGAATGTGGTGAAAATTCCCTTTGCAAGGATCATGTGTAATGATAATACAATTAAAATGGAAACCAAAAAAATATTGAAGGAAATAAAAAAAAAATAATATATTTTTGCTTGCACATAATCGGATGATGGAAGTCAGCAGAGCTTTACCTCATTCACTAAGCGAATTAAATACTCCCTTGCAAAGTGAAAATTCACTTTAAAGGTGAACAGTTTGTTTGCCTTTAGTAAAATCAACCCCAAAACAGATTAACAAAAAATTTTGGAAAACCTCTCACATGGTTTTTGGAGTCATAAAACACAGCTCAGAGAACTTTCTTTGTTTACTCTGATAAATCTTTATATGTTGTTCAAACGCTAAAAAAAATAATAACATCAATGTCTAATATACATTAACCATCAAACCATCAATACTTCTACTTGGCTGACTAGTTAGTTTTACACTTAAATTAATGCACTATTTGGTGCCCGTCATAAATGACTCTCAACTTTGTTGGATTAGCACTTTTATTACAATAAAGAAAACAATACAGAAAAAGGACAAATAAATTTAGTGCAAAGACACAGAGGACTCGTCCACACAAGCAGTTCCACAATCTCAGCTAAACACTGTGTTCTGTTTCCAAGGTGGTCCATCTAGATGGCAGCAATACCTGCTTGTCGAAGACGTCAACGCAAAAATGTTGTTTTATGTAATTTATACCATTGCCTCCTGCCCAGAGAAAAGAGGCCATAAAGCACAGAGATCAAACTGCTACCTTGTATCTTCTGCCCCCAGAGATGTAACTAAAATCTACCCAGGACCGCTCATGCTTTGAATATTCTTTGAGGATTTCTATGAAGTTTTGGAAAGGGAATTTTTAAATATAATCAGTTGTAGTTTCTCCATTTTTAAATTAAACCTCCAATTCCTTATATAGGTACAAGCAGAAGATAAAAGGCAAAAGGCTGTTGGAAATATGGCTTTAAAATTCTTAGAATGTAATGTATACAACTGATAGGTTAAAGGAAATAGCAGCCATACATGACTGTCCTGATCTTGTGGACCAGGATCAGAGGACACTTCTGCTTTGAGTGTGGTTACACCCTAACCAGGAGATAATTCAGACTTGAGACACCTCTTATGTGAACTTGTCCTCGTACAAGGCCTTGTTATATAATACATGCAAAACATTTTATTTTTTTATTTTCTAGGCTACAGACATTTTCTGTTCATGTTCTTTCAACATCACTCAAATTACAAATGCATGTAGCAGGGTAGGTGTATCTGCTCAGAATGTTTAAAGGCAATTGCTCAGGCTCAGGAAACTTTAGAACACCCATGGCACCCCTTTCATCCTACGGTGTTTCTGGTTCCTCAACAATTATCAATTTGTACAATATAATTGGATCAAATTACCAAGAATTGTAGCATGATATTTTTCCCAATGACACAACAGGAAGGAATGGGTAAGCTCTTTAACACAAACACAGACAACATTAAAATTGGATAGTGGTCCTTTAGTCTTCCTCACTCTATCATATTGAAAACACATAAGCTAGCACGACTTAAAAAAGTTTTAGGGCAAGGAAGGTGGGGCATAAGTTCATATATCATTATGGATGCCAAATTTTATGGAGAATGTTGGCCTTTCTGTTGTTGCACTATTTCTGTCCGATATACAGCAATGACACAATGACATAAAAATTACATTTTGGCTGGCCAGATGACAACCGTACAAAAAACATTTAACTGTTGAAAAGGGGGTGTTATTATTTTTAATGACCTGCTATATTTGAGGCCAAATGGTCTTCAAAATAACACTGCAGTAAACCCAGCAGGTACTTTGCAGGTCACACAAAAAGGGTTGCTTAGCTTCTATTGGATCTAGTATAAATAAATTAACTTAAAGTATCCAATTACAACCTAAGCATTCTGTACTTTGAAATTCCACGTACAAACTTGCCTTTACAATGTCATATAAACATGTAAGTAGACAACATACAACATGTGGTTTTATTAAATGTCTAAAGATCAATAATTTTGTTAGTAGTGTTGTTTTTAAATAAAAGAATAATGTCTGTAGCCATTAGCAATGGTATCATTCAATTCATATTTCATAACATAAAACAAGGTTACAATTAACACCACAGAATAGTTAAACTCAATTCAAGCTAAAGATACATAATGTAACATAAATGTAAGCAAGAGACACTTCAGCTAATCTTAGCCTTAGTTTACATAGCATTGTTTTAAAAGCATTGTATTTTAGTACATTTTTTTCAGAAATGCAACTAAATATTATAAATCTAGAAAATAAGACTTAAGTATTATAAATTACCAATCAATTACATTAGTAGAGGCAGACATTTTTAGGGCAGAACTATTCAATTGTTGAGATTTCATGATCATTACTAAAGAGACATCACATCTCTATTAAATAAAAGGTGAAATGCATGCCGACAGTGGTGATATATATATTTTTTTTTTTGGGGGGGGGGGGGGTTTCTACACGCAGCTCTCTTTTTCCTTTGTTCTTCATAGAAAACACTGTCAACTGCCACTTATACTTTGGTCAAAAACTGCAACATCTATGTATCAAAAAAGTAATCTCTAACATAATTGTTTATAACTATTTATTAAAATGTTTTAGTACTCTTACACCAACATGTAACTTAGGTATAATGGTTTCAATTATATTTTCCACTATTTTAACATTTTGTTTTATGTTATAAAAAATTTCATGTTGGAAAAAGCTACAGGTTATATGTATTCTACTTTAATAGGCCAAATCATCAGAACGCATACTGTGTCCTAATATGATTTGAAAATACACTGAGTTTCATATTCCCCCCGCTTTTTTCATGCATATAAGTTAATGTAATTCATCACTGGATATAAGTCAAATTCCAGTATTACAATATCATGTTACATTGTTGCTCCAAATCACAAAATAGCTGCCTATATAATATGTTTTATGAATTTAAATTTATGTTGAATTTCTGAATCCTTTGGTCTAAATACATAGATTAAGGCTGTTTGAGAAAAGAAGTAATTTTAAACATTTCAGAGATTTCTTCAAATATCCAGTCAGGTTTAGGGGCACTAAACCTAATTGGGAGTTTGAATTGAGTACAGGCCCAGGTACAATATACTGTTTGTACATTAGGAACATTACTTTAATGCCTTTTACTATACAGTTAAATTGGTCATTCTAACAAGTGTGTTTGGGGTGCATTTTGAGCAAAACGCTGATACTTTATTGTTATATATGACATAGTTGTGTTTATTACAGGAGATTCAGACCCAAATACTGTTTGCCTGTCTCATATATTCCGCATTCAAATCAATACATCTAAGAGTATGAAACTTTAAATGAAGAAATTCGCATTTGTTTAAATATCCTAAATAGTTGGACCAATTTCTGTTTGTTTTTCTTCATATTACAGAATATTCAATCACATTATTAGTCAGTGATTACTAAGCAATATTACTCAATCTGCCACCCCAAATACACATACAGTTTAGTTTCTAAAAAACATTCTGCAAGTAATAAAAAGTGCAAAGGTCAAATGAAAGGCGCAAAAAGTGATTTAGCAAATACAATTTTAATCATAAAATTATTCTGAATTATTAAATTAAGCAATCACATAGCATCTTGTTAACATTCATAATCAAGAATAGCAGTTAAAAGAAAAGCACAAAAAGAGTATTATTAGTTCACAAATTCCTGGCAATCCAGATGTCATAGGAAAGACGTTAGCAATATACATGAAGACAAAAGCTGACTGCCTGGTTCATAAAATACATGGTGAATGAAGGGCAACTGGGCCCAGGCAATGTGTGCAAATATTTCAATTTGCAACATGAAACTATTATTATTTTTTTTTTTTTTTTTTGAGGAAGCAAACTGCTGCAGTCTTTTTGGTTCTGTGCATATCAAAATATTATGAAGAGAAAAACATACACATACAATGTCTGTGCTGTTTGAGCATTTTCTGTATTTTTTTTTTTTTTTACAGAACAAAATGATAGCCTAGATTATTATTACGGATTTTTTTTTTTTTTTTACAGAAAAAAAGGTAAATAGTTAAAAGTGTAATTGAAGTCTCCCACCTTTTATCTCTTTATCACTCTTTACCCTGGCATGTTATGATTTGTCACTGTTTTTTTATTGTAACTGTTTAAAACAACTCTTCTCTCCAGTGCTCTGTACTGGCATAGCTGAGTAACAGTTCTAACAGAGACTTGTATTGCGGAGAAGGGCTGGGTTGTGTCAAACACATTCTAATTACAAAGTCAACTCTGGTGCCTATTCTGCAGAGATATATTTAGGCATGCTGCACAAGTGCTGCAACAGGAAAGTGGAATTAACACTATGAGGTTGTTTGTACAATATTTATATGTCTGTGAATCCATTTCTGTGACTTCAATTGTACTTTTATTTATTAAACCCTGGTTATATGTTTTAAATTGATGTCAATGGCAATCCTATTGATCGTCTTTTCAAAGATCATAAATTGTTTTAAAATTGGTTTATGTCAAATATGATTGATAGAGAAGCCAGGCATTTAGTTCAGAAAATTCTGTCAATGGAAAAATGTACTAAAAATTCAGCAAGAGAATGTGTTCAGATCCTAATTGGTAAAAACAATACACTTTTATTCTAGAAGTCACAAATAAGTATCAAAATGAAGAGGCGGCAGAGGAAATGCAGGGTGCATAATTAACAGGCTTAAAGAGCTGGTGGTGTGGAGGATGTTAAGGGTGGAGCTATGAGCCAACTATACACAATAGGCAGAAAGGGATTGTAGGGCATTTATAACACTTAAGAGTCTTCCTCGTTTGCGCGTTCAGATCCTAATTAATTGGTTCTCTTATGGCACTTTTCCACTGCAAGTACCACTCGGCACTGCTTGGCCCAGCACAGCTCCATTTGCTTTTCCACTGTGTGGTACGAGTCGGCACCTTTCAGCACTGTATAGGCTCTACATGGCTCGGTTTGCTTTTCCACTGTTGTAGTACTTAGTAGTAAGTGGGTGGGATTACAACGATTCTCTGACCAATCAGTGGCTAGTAGTGACAAGCAATCAATGCTGCATGCAAAGGATTGTGGGATATGGTATCGGTACGGCCTGCTTGGAACCCCAACTGAGGTGGTACTGTTTAAGCGAGCCATACCGACGCCGTACCATGTAGTAGAAAAGTGCCGCTGTACCAAACCTTACCGAACTGTTCTAACCTGTACCATGCGGTACCATACAGTGGATAAGCGCCAAACCGACCCAAAACGATCCGTACCATGCAGTGGAAAAGCGCCTTTACCCTAATGTATAGAGAAACCTTCTAAATTTACTGGGGGAAAAACACCCAGAAAGAGTTTAGTCCTGAGTCTTAATACATTTTGGTTTCATGGTAAATATTAAGATCATTGCGGCCTTATTAGTGCAATTGAAACAACACTGTTTAGAACTTACCCCAATACTTTTATTAATTTGCATTAGTGGTTACATTTTCAGGACAAGCTTTCTGTGTATACCTCTTCTTCTAAGGTCTGAGCAGTACTGATACACAAAGCACTAGCAAAAATGTTAAAAAACAACAATTTCTGAACAGAAGTAAAAAATAACACAACATATGGCAAATAATGGAGAAAATGAGTCAAATAAGGAGGAGAGTTATTGATAGGGAAGGGGGGGAGAGTCACAGAGGCAAGTATGGTCATAAAAAAAAGGAAGTCCACATTCAGTCTGTTATCTTTTGCATCAAAATTCCCTTGAAGAACCAAAACATTAATGTCTTTCCAACAGGTGTTAAGTTATCCTCTTCCTTATGTTCTTTTAGGCTAGGTTCACACCAGATGTGGCGGGACTGTGTTGGGTAGCTATACTAGCGCAGTTCCACACATGACCAAGGAAAATGTCTTGTCTCCCTATCAGAACTATCACTCTGTTGATTTTGGGCGGACCACACCACACACCAACCGCTGCGCTGCATTCCAGCTCTTATGGTGTGTCTATAAAGATTAATTCTTTTTTTGCAATTTCTGGCCGGTCCTACCAATGTAACATCCCTGGTTGCATTGAATGAGATAGATCACATTACTGGAGGTGCAGCTGTATGCTCCTACGATACTGCTGGTTCCTTTTGCGCACATGCAACTTTTTAATGGAATAATGTGACTGCACAGTTTGCAGCATTTAGCGTTGCAAGGTTTTGTTTCTTTGCTTGTGTCCCTGTAATCAAAATGACATTTCCATTTGATTAACATGTGTGCGCCTCTATGGAAGACATGAATGTTTTGGTTCTTGAAGGGGATTTTAAAACTACTCAAGAAAGGAAAACCTTTGAGCTGCCATGATGCAGTTGTTTGCAACAAAAGATAACAGGCTGAACAGTTTTATGGCCATTCTTACATCTTTGACTTTTTCCCATCACCCTTTCCATTCCATAACTTTCTTCTGTACCTGACTAACTTTCACATTTTATTTTACCACGTGTTGTTTTTTTTTTCCTTATTTTCAGAGATTTTTTTGCAAATGCTTAGAACATCAGTACTGCTTGGACCTTGGAAAAAGGTGGTACCCTGAAAGTTTGTCCCGAAAATGTAACTGTTAGTCAAAATAAAAAAATGATGATGGGCAGTACTCAACTGTGTTATGGTAAAGACTGTGAATTCTATAACAGGAATGACCTCTACCGAGTCTCATGTGGCAGTGTTCTGTGTAATATTTTATGAATAAGAATCCCACTTACTGCAGGAGACTGCATATATTAGTAAAAGGACAAACCTCAGAATCTCAGCATGCTGGAACTGTGCCTGAGCATTACCTAGCAAGACTGCAGAGATTTGGATGTAGTCATTATGAGATCATTTTTTGGAAGTCAAAATGTTATTTAATTGTGGGCGATTTTTTAATATCAGTATCAAATATAACATACCAAATGCTTCCAAAGTACTTTATGAACCAGAGTCAGCCTTTGTTTAACTTAATGTTACGTTAATCAGCTTTAACTATCACCGAGTCACAAACCAGACACACTGCTCCATTTTCTCTTTTAAACTGAGTCTCCTACTGAATCCAAATCATCCGATGACAGGTGACGATACAGGTCCTGTAAGATGAAGTGTATTATAGATTTGTTCACCTGTTATTCCTCTTATCAAATATATATATAGATTTTTCACAAACAATTTTCATTAACTAATAACACTGCACAAAATATAGCATGACATGATCAAAATCACTCAATATTTGTAAAAATAAATAAATAAATAAATATAATGGTTTTACTGGTTTAGCATCATTTAAACAAGTTAAATAAAAAAGAGACTGTAACAAAAGAACAAATTATATGCCAAATTTAAGGCAAGGTTTTTAATGTTACGTTTCATATTTCTATTCTTTGTTACATAGAAACATAGAAAAGTGATGGCAGAAAAAGACCCATCGTGCCTACCCATTTTTTTTTTTTTGGGGGGGGGGGGTATTTTTCGTTAGAATATAGATCTATGTTTGTCCCAAGCATGTTTGAAGCCATTTACTGTTGTCTCACTACCTCTGCTGGTAGTTTATATCAAGCATCAACTACCCTCTTAGTAAAAAAAAATACTTTCTAAGATTAGTTTTGAACTTTCCTCCAGTTAGTTTGCGGTCATGTCCTCTTGTTCTTAATTTTGGTTTCATGTTGAAAAAACTGCCCTCCTGAACCTTGTTGGCATTTGATGGATTTAACGGAAACAACCAATAACGTATTAACCTGTGGCCTAGATCTGAGAGCATTGTTACTAAATCTTTGAAGAAACACTCAATTGTTGCTAAAAAAAATAAATATATAAAAATAAATAATAATAATATTAACATACAAACTAATTAAACTGCTTATATCCATTCTTCACAAAAGCAGGTAAGGATCTTTAGAAAATGTTTGCAAAATACTTGCAAGGTATATACTGTAGTTGAACTGAAGAGGCTTGATTCTATCTGAACAAAACGGCAATTTCACTTTAGAGATAAACTGAACCTTAAAGTAGAACTAAAGGCAAAACGTTTTATTATTTTTTTGCATAGAGTAACCCGTCAAATATTTTTTGTCTCCATCTGTTTCCCATTGCGAAGATTTCCCTTCACTTCCTGTCCTATAGCCAAATAGGAAGTGAGAGGAAAGCCCTGCAAATAAAGGGAATCTCTTGGGGACTCCCAGATCACCAGAACTAGTGTCCCCATTGGAAGATTTCCTTTCTATTACTTTTCTGAGGACAACCCAAAATTTGTGATTTTCTTTTAATTTAATTTTTAATGATAATGGTAAACAGGACAAACAGAGAGGCTGAATCTCCCTAACGGGGCACAGACAGCAATAAAAACTGACAGGTTTTCTAATACCTTTGCACTCTAGCCAAAACTAAAAAAAAAAGTTTTGCCTTTAGTTATACTTTAAATTTAAGACATGCGCTAAAGCAGTGTTTCTCAAACTGTGGTCCCTGGAACTCTGCAGGTCCATATAAGGGACAAGGTAGTCTCTTGTCATCCAGTTATTCTCCTGAAGGTAGTAATGTTGTTAGTGGTGATTGGCAGCAGTAAGAAGAGGTGCAGTGTTGGCTGCGGTAGCTCCCCTATCCCAGCCGCGACTAAATATGGATGACAGTAGGAAAAAGCCTATTGTAGGCTCTTTTAACTTGATTCACTAAAGACAAATAGACTGTGCACTTTTGCAAGTGCAGTTGCTCTCCAGATCTTAGTAAATGAGGTAAAGTTTCACTCTACAAGAAATACCTAATTACATCCAAGAAAAAAAAAAAAAAGAAAAAACAGCATTTTTGCTTGCACATGATTGGATGATGGAAGTCAGCAGAGTTCCCCCTCATTTACTAATCTTTGGAGCAACTGCATGTACAGAGTGAAAAGGTGCACAGCCTATTTTCCTTTTGTAAATCACCCCTTGTGTCTACAACAATGGATCTGGGTGCTATTGTCCCATTGCCATTGTCAAGATAAGACAGGTGATAGAAAGGTAAGAAGGACAGAGATCTATGATAGAGGGCCTAGTTCATTACAGGTTTTAAAGGTAAACATATGAGCTGGAAGGAAATGGAGCATTCTAAATGGGAGGCCACAATGATAAATAATATAGTATAACATAATGTAAAATAAAGCAGTTGGGCAGCACAAACAAAGAGTGAAAAAGAATAGTCTAAAGTAGAGGCAGCTGTGCAAGAAAGATTAAAGCAGCTATGGGCATAGACTAAGATAAACAAAGAAGCAAGACATGACTAGCCATACAGTAAAAATGAGAAGCAGCACAGATCAGAATATAGTGTGATTATAACGAGTAAATGCAGAGTGAGGCATCATAGGCAAATGGTAACGAGGTGTCAAAGACAGGCACATCCTCCTTTGTTAAAGTTGACATGTGTATCGGTGGTACACCACATATATTACTGACTTGATTTATGAACACAACCAGATGCAGCCCAAACCCCACCTGCATCAAGCTATGCTCAGAAGGAACATGTTCTGTTGAGATGCTTTGCAATACACTCCAAAGGAAAGGCAAGCTCATGTGAATGAAGCAGGACCTCTGGTCATATGGTGTAGTGAGTGCAATAAACAGAAGGTAGACTGGGGTTTGGCCAAGTGTCTACACAAATCCATAACGTTTCATGAACCTTACAACTTTGAGAGCCACTGCTCTAAAATAATGTGTTCCCATTGCCCAGAGAAAGCAGCCAGCTTCCAAAGATCATTTTATCATTGTAGATTTGAAAAGAATTGGAAAAACCCCTAATTATTATGTGAAAAGGGGACACGATTCTAGATCCACTGTCTTTAGATAAGAAAATGGTTTGTCATCTTCACCTGAGCACTTATGAAAGGGAACTCCAGGCACAATACATTCAGCAATATACAGGCAAATTAAAGCAGATCTTTACTCCCCCCCTGCTTGTTTGCAAACTTCAAGTTTACATTCTTAATTTTCCCAGCCTGGTCAATTAGGCTGACTAAAGATGCCAAATGTCTTTGCAAAGCATTCCGTGATTTGAGAAGGAGAGATTGTGACATTCATCTGCACCTCCTTCATGTACAGAACACCTTGCACTAAGACTTTTTCTGAATGGAGGATTTATAGAGTAAGCAACTCATTATCTCCAGCTGCAAGTGTCAATGCCGACGCTTGGCACTTACTGTACTGTACAGGCTGAATGAAAGTTAGCCTTTTTTCCAAATGCAGCAGCAGGGACACATGGCACACTTTTTATTAGCAGTCATTCATTTTTACAGTTTAAATGTCCAAAACGGTTTTTGGCTGGAGTTCTCACCTTGCTATGGATTCAAAGACAACAATGCAGTGATGCATAGTTTCATGGTGGTCTTAAAAAAGTGAAGGGTCTAAAGCTGTCCCCAAACACTACAATCCGCTTGTGCAATCTCTTTACAATCGTATATAAATTTTAGCAGAACCCATACAGTGCATCTTCCTAAACAGTTTAATCAAATAAAACTCAGTCAGGTAAGCTGCTGAATAACATTTTTGGTGGAAAAATCTAAAGGGGATTGTACAATTATGAGGTAATGTATATGGCTTGGCAGCTATAGAAAAAGGAGCCTAACCCCAATGTTTATTACAAACACGTTTCTGCAAGGATGTCATTCAAGTTCTGAGGAGTAGGGTAACAGCCCTGGCATTCTTGCCCTCAAAGTACAGTATATGTACAGTGTAATTAAATTGTTGTTTTTTTTCTTAGATAGAGTAGGAAAATGTAAGAACCTGATTTCCTGCTGGCAAGAATCGCTAGGACAAAAATTAAATAAGTTCTAAAGCCTTAACATTGTTTACTTATTCCTTGCATTGGATAAAAAATGTTTAGGTAAAAGTTCCACCCCTTACTCCTTCTTATATTTCCCTGAGCACTCACTCGATCCAGCACTGTTCACGTCTGTAGATGATTTCTCCTCTCACTTGCGAGTCTCACGGGCTTTGATGGGGCAGTGGGAGCAAAATTGGTTCCCACTACTGTCAGTCAAATCCTGTGACGAGGGAGCAGGCCTATGGACACAGGCAGCATAGCTCGGGATTGAGCCCACAGGTGTGCCATGATAGGAAGCAGCTTCTTATGGTGGCACAGTAAGAAGAGGAAGCCAGGAGCGAAGGCAGGGGACCTGAACAAAAAACAGGTTTATACTTAGTGGAACTGCCCAGAGCAGGTAAGTATAAACCTGTTTGTTATTTAAAAAAAAAATTTTCAGTCTACAATCACTTTAATTATTATTTTTCCAACGGTCACCAGAACAAACGGTGAAGGTAAATCCACCAATGGTGAAACCTGTTCTGGTGACAACTCTCTAAAGGGGGAATTCCCCCCTCAATTCATAGATTTTCTCTAATTTCCTGTTGCATCTCTGGAACAGGAAGTCAAGGAAAATCTCTCAAAAAGGACACAGGGAGCTATACAAACTGATAAGGGCTTTAACCCTTCAGTACTCTGTTCAAAATTATGAAGAAAAAGTTTAGGTAAGTCGTAGACTTTAAAAGGAATAAACAAGATTTGTAGCCCCGCTCTGCTCCTGTAGTAACCAGAGTGACTGGAAAAACCTTGGATGGTAAAAGGAAGGGAAGGAAGCGGGGTTACCATCAAGGCTAGACAAAAGTAACACGAAGGTGGGGGCATTTTTATGTTGCTTCTGCTGGCACACACATGGGTGGGCACAGGCAAGATAATTCACATTGCACTAACTCATAGACGTCCAGTTCTTCTATTCACATACAGCTGTAGCTTTTCTTGCTTGGATACGCCAAGCATTGTGGTCACATTCCCCTGCTGGATTTTCAATGGAAATAAACAAATTCTCAAAGGGGAAATGTTACCATATTGTCTGGCATAAAGCCCAGTTAGTTAAGTTATGGCTGCAGCATGAGCAGATGAATCTCTTAGGGCATCCTTGAGAAACCCACTGGGACTTTCCCTTTAAATTATATATGAAGACTACGCTGATTTAAAATGTAACATTTTGCTTTACTAATATGTCTCCAACATATATACCTGTCACCAGGAAACATTTCAGAGCTACTTTATAGTCTATGCACATTATTAACACACAAAACAACAATCACCGCAGAGTAAATAAAACTATGACCACAAAGATTTAATTTTAAAACTTTTCAAGCGTGTGTAATTGCAACAGCCCATTAACGAAATCACATTTATGCTAGAGGGCACAATAAAGGCTGCATGTCCCCATCTGGCTAACCAGTGCTGACACACACATCTGCCATTACAACAACCTTAACATCAAAGTCTGGCACCAACAATTCTCTCAAATCTGTGTTTCAACATGTCAAAACAAATGGGCTGGCTAAGCAGACCTTCCACATCTGAAGCAGGGAAAATAAACCCTTAATGGAAAGGAAATAAATCCTCAAAATTGGGGCATGCATTCCTTAATAAAGGGAACATAGTCTCTGTACAGGCACCGGTTGCTAGGCAACCACACAGAGCATGATATCGGTTACACATACTTCTCACTGGGTTTATTTTTATAGAATACTTAGCTAATGATGGCAGGAGATGGAGATAGTGCAGTTTCCATGTTAAATCACCATCCTGTGTGCTGAGGCAATATTCAGAAGAAGAAGGCATACGTATGTACACTGCTCAAAGTAGTTAAAAGAACACTTTGAAAACATATTAGATCTCAATGGGGAAAAATATCATTCTGGATATTTATAGTAATATGGACTGGATAATGTGTTAGGATCAAAAGGATGCCACATTGTTTGATGGAAATGAAAATGATCAACCCACAGAGGGCTGAACTCAAAGACACCCTGAAATAAAAGAGAAAAAATGATGCAGCAGGCTAGTCCATTTTGCTGAAATTTCATTGCAGCAACTCAAAATGGTACTCAGTAGCTTGTATGGCCCCCACGTGCTTGTATGCATGCCTGACAATGTCGGGGCATGCTCCTAATGAGACGACGGATGATGTCCTGGGATATTTCCTCCCAGATATGGACCAGGGCATCACTGAGCTCCTGCACAGACTGAGGTGCAACCTGGCTGCGTTGAATGGACTGAAAAAATGTCCCAGAGGTGTTCTATTGGATTTAGGTAAGGTGAGCGTGGTGGCTATTCAATGGTATCAATTCCTTTATCCTCCAGGAACTGGCTGCATACTCTCGCCACATGAGGCCGGGTAGTGTTGGGCACCAGGAAGAACCCAGGACCCGCTGCATCAGCATAGGGTCTGACAAATGGGTCCAAGGATTTCATCCCAATACCTAATGGCAGTCAGGGTGTCATTGTCTAGCCTGTAGAGGTCTGTGCATCTCTCCATGGATATGCCTCCCTAGACCATCACTGACCCACCACCAAACCGGTCATACTGAACAATGTTACAGGCAGCATAACGTTCTCCACAGCTTCTCTAGATCCTTTCACATCTGTCACATGTGCTCAGGGTGAATCTGTTCTCATCTGTGAAAAGCACAGAACGCCAGTGGCGGACCTGCCAATTCTGGTGTTCAATGGCAAATGCCAATTGAGCTCCACGGTGCCAGGCAGTGAGCACAGGGCCGACTAGAGGACGTTAAGCCCTCAGGCCACTCTCATAAAGTCTGTTTCTGATTGTTTGGTCAGAGACATTCATACCAGTGGCCTGCTGGAGGTTATTTTGTAGGGCTCTGGCAGTGCTCATCCTGTTTCTCCTTGCACAAAGGAGCAGATACAGGTCGTGCTGATGGGTTAAGGACCTTCTCCGGCACGGCCCAGCTCTTCCAGAGTAACTGACTGTCTCCTGGAATCTCCTCCATGCTCTTAGAACTGTGCTGGGAGACACAGCAAACCTGGCAATAACATTTATTATTGTGCCATCCTGGAGGAGTTGGACTACCTGTGTAACCTCTACAGAGTCCAGGTATCCCCTTATGCTACCAGTAGTGACACTGACCCTAGCCAAATTCAAAACTAGTGAAAAACAGTCAGAAAAGATGAGCAGGGAAAAACATTGTTATTAGCCTCCACCTGTAAAACCATTCCTGTTTTGAAAGTTGACTCATTTTTGCCATTCTAGTGCACCTGTTGTTAATTTCATTAACACCAAAGCAGCTAAAACTGATTTTCTGGCACAGAAATTCCAACCTAAAAATCAAGAGAGCATGTTATAGGATGACACTAAATAGTCAGTTCCCTGTACTGGGCCATTGGATATGACGAAGGTTGTTTGGGTCATTTATGACCCCCAAAATATATTATTATGGCAACTAGGGAATAACTATGGCCAGAGGACAGGTGCAGGAACTCCCCCCTTCTGAGTCACCCCATGTCTCCGCTCTCTACCCACCTTAGAGCACCGTCCCTTGGTTCCACCTCCTACCCACCTACCAGTACTGCTCCTTTTGGAGAATACAAAGCCAAGTATCATTTTGTGGTTCCAAGTACATTTTATGGAACTTGTTAATTATAACAAGAAAGGCAGTAAAATAGATCCCTTGCTGCCAGCAATAATTGACCCCCCCCCCCCCAAGCAATAATAGACACTCTGAAACAAAATACCACCCCAGCATCAATAGACCCCCCAGAAGCAACAAAAGATCTCCCAGCAGCCAGCATCAATAGACCCTTCAGCAGCCAGCATCAACAGACCTCACCCTCAACCAGAAATAATTTACCCCCCCCCAAGTAACATAAGACCCTCCCTCCTGCAACAATAGACCCCCCCCCCATGCAAAAATAGATCCCCTCCAGCTACAATAGATTCCCCAGCAGTAAGAGAACCTCCATCACCCCTTCCCATTAGATACATTCAGTAGCAGGAGGTGCTAGTATTCCATTCCCACACGTTCCTGCTAACTATAGTTATAGCAGTCCATGCAGTTACTATAGAGCTTGGAGATATAGGTGTTCCAGAACTGTCTGCCTACATCATGATTTATTAAGGTAGCAATAGCATTTGGCAAATATATTTAGATGAAGTGCAAACATAGTTTGGAAACTTGAAAGCAATTATTATTCTGTATCAATAAGGAAACTACCTTTGAGATAGAGATTAGAGGGGCAAGAGCACTTATTGGTTTTGCTATGGAGTCCAATAACACATAGTTATGGCCCTGTATAACAGTTTGATAGTAGTCCTTTTAATCTAAACTATTAGCACTTACTGTTTCTGCCGTGATATTTTATTATGTGGCAAGATAGCCTTGGCTCCCCAATACTGCTGGGTCCCAAATCAGCTCAATGCCGAGGTTGGCAACCTGCCGATCGCGATCTACCCATCGATCGCGAGTGGGTGAAGGGTAGATCGGATGCCCTCAGTGCCGACACGCTGATAAGTGACCTTCTCCCCACAGCAGGGCTCCTTACAGATGCAGTGTCTGTACAGTGCGGCTGCACTGGCTCCTGTGATTCCCTTCCGTCAACACTTTCTCCCGCGATCAACCCCATACATCTGGCCCGCCCACTTATACTTCATATTCAAGCATTTAGGATCTATGTAACGTGCAGAATAATGGGACAGCAGTGCCAGGTAAGTTTACTGCAAGGGTTACTAAGGAAGAGAGAAGCAGTTGCTAAAAAAAGATATATTATACACCACCAGCAAATGAAGCATGCAGTTTTAAGGGGGGTGCTGGCAGATGAACACAGGGAACATGTCACAACCATACATGTAAGTAGCCGCTCCTAATCTCTGAACTCTGCCCTACTTACTCATGACCTGTGAACTCTGCTTCAGGTCTTAATCAGATGGGCGCTGAGTCCCGTCCTTCATACACAGCTGCTTTTTGCTGCGCCTGCATCTTCCTCAGAGCTGCATGCAGATAGCGCACAGAAATGGATGCACACACAGCTGGCCCACAGACACAGTCGCATCTAAAAATCTGACATTCATGCAGGAGCGAGTGCACAGAATTGAACACAGACACTGGGGTTGATTTACTAAAGACGAATCCACTGTGAACTATAAGTGCACTTGGAAGTGCAGTCGATGCAGATTTGAGGCGAAGATCTGAAATGAGGGGAAGCTCTGCTAATTTCTGTCATCCAATCACGTGCAAGCAAAAATGCAGTTTTTTTATATTCCTTGCATGTCCTCCTCAGATCTACAGTGACTGAACTTCCAAGTGCACTTGCAGTGCACTTGTAGTGCACAGTGGATTTGCCTTTAGTAAATAAACCCCACTGTGTTCAGATCTTGCACTCTTCCATGAATGTCAAATTTTGACATGCGACTGTGTCCATGCAACTGCTGCATGTGTGCATCCAATTTTGTGGGCTGCCTGCACGCAGCTGTGAGTTGGCTGTGGACGCAGCAAAAAGCAGTTGTGCACGGAAGACTGGACTTAGTGTCCATTTGAATGAGCCCTTGTTACTCCTGACCTCTGAGTTCAGTTACTTCTTAACTGTAAACTCTGATTTACTTACGCCTGACCTCTGAACACTGTGTTACTCCTAACCATTGCACTTTTTATTACATAGAATTTTGATTTTAACTTTGTATTACTTACACCTCACTTCTGCACTTTACTAACCACAATGTTTGCCGCTCTTAAAACCTAAACCCAGCCCAGCTAACCAAGCAGAATCCAGCCAGCCAATCCAGAACTCAGTCAAGGCTAAAACCTAGTCCAGCTAGCCAGGAGTGAACTCAGGACAGCCATCCAACCAGACCACAAGGCAGGCCAGCCAGCCAGGAAAAAACTCAAGCAAGCCAACTGGGCCAATACATCCTACTGACCTTTGTAAACTGCCCTACATCCTACTGACCTCTGTACACTGCCATATATACTACTTACACAGGCCATAACTTAGAGCAGACAGCCAGGATGGCATTGAGGCCAGGCCTGAAACTAGTCAAGCAAGTCAGCCTGCAGTACCACTAGTGTGTCAAACTTGTTGGGGAGGAAAACTACTCTCCAGACATTAAAAACTTGCAAAGGAAAGTGAACGCCAAGTTTCTCATTGTAGCCAACTTTTAACCACTTCCAGACCGCCCGCCACTGTAATATGTCGCTACTTTGACGTTATATACCGGGGTTATAACAGCTATCTGCCATAACCCCAGTTTTTTTTTTACTGGGCGGGCAGTCCTCTTTCTCATAAAAGTGGTCCCAGCAGCAGATTCACCGCAAGATCACTTTAATGGGCAGCAGGAGAGGTGCCCTATACCCTACTGCCATTTCCTGGTCGTTTTCCCCGCTTACTGGAGCCGTCGGTAGTGGGGAAAACAATCCGGTCCTTTCCCCTTCTAGCCAGGAAGTCGAGTGAGGGCAAGCTGGCCCCCACTCGACTCTTGCCTTGAAGGACCGGAGCGATGTCATACGTCACTTCCTCCCAACAGCCTTAAAGGGCCCATTTTTTTTCATGATGAAAAAATTACTTTTTTTTCTGCTTTTTAGTGTGGATGTGAGATCTGAAGTCTTTTTGACCCCAGATTTTACATTAAAGAGGACCTGTCCTGATTATTTATTTTACAAGGGAGGTTTACATTTCTTGTAATAGGAATAAAAGTGATCAAAATTTTTTTTTTTAAAGGGACAGTTTAAAAATAAAAAATAAAAGGTAAAATAAATAAGAAAAATAAAATAAAATTTGCATACGCAAGTCGTGCCCACATATGTAAATGGTGTTCAAACCACACATGTGAGGTATCGCTGAGATTGTTAGAGCGAGAGCAATAATTCTAGCCATAGACCTCCTATGTACCTCTAAACTGGTAACCTGTAGAAATGTGTCGCCTATAGAGATTTTTAAGTACCAATGTTTGTTACCATTCCATGAGCGTGCAAAATTTTAAAGCATGACATGTTGGGTATCTATTTACTCAGCATAACATTATCTTTCACATCATAGAAAACAATTGGGCTAACTTTACTGTTAAGTTTTTTTAAAATGCAATGAAATGTATTTTTTCCCCCAAAAAATTGCATTTGAAAGACCGCTGCGCAAATACCGACAAAAAATATTGCAACATCCACCAGTGTATTCTCCAGAGGCTTTGCTAAAAATATATATATAATGCTTGGGGGTTCTAAGTAATTTTCTAATTTTCTAGCTGATTTTAACTTGTAAACAACAAGTGTCAGAAAGAGGCCTGGTCCTTACATGGTTAAGGTAGGCCAAATTAAAATAGGCTTTTAAAAAAAAAAAGGGCAAGGCACCTCGTGGTCTTTGATTTCCTTTATGTTGGTCAGGGTAGATTATTATTATTAATTTACAGGATTTATATAGCGCTGACAGTTTACACAGCAATTTACAACATGAGGGTAGACAGTATAAAAATAAAAACACTTTAATACAGTAGGAATCAGAGGGCCCTACTCATTAGAGTCTAAGATGGAGGGTCAAGAGATACAAGAGGTAAGACCGGGTGGGGGGGGGGGGTGTACTGATGGAGAAAATAAATGTACAGTTGTTAGGTGGGGGCCAGATAGGTTTCTCTAAGGAGATGAGTTTTCAGAGATCATCTGAAAGTAGACAAAGTAGTAGATTGGAGTTCGGAACCTGTATATATCGCTTCATATCAAGAGATGAGGTTATACAGTGAAGTTTAGTAGTAGAAGTATTACCATTAACAGGGATGTTGAAGTTGCCAAGAATGATTGTGGGGATTTCAGAAGACAGAAAGTAGGGTAACCAGGCAGAGAAGTCATTCAGAAAAGTTGATAACGGTCCAGGGGGCCTTAGAGAAACATGACAAAATAGACTAATACAGAGTGCCTCAAAAGAGGAGAGTGTCATTGAGGGGGTGGGTGAAGTACCTGATATGTGCTGCATGGGCCTAGAAGGATTCCCACTCCACCTCCCTTCTGTTAAATTGTTCTGGAATCTTCACCTCTCAAACGTTGCCTACCCCTGGCCTGGATCTGAAGGATCTGGGTGTTCTGGTAGATCATTAGCTTAATAATAGCATGCAATGCCAAGCTGCAGTTACCAAAGCAAGCAAAGTCCTTTCATGTATTAACAGAGGTATGGACTCCAGAGAGAGACACATACCATTTTGCCCCTGTACAAATCATTAGTAAGACCTCATCTGGAATATGCAGTTCAGTTTTGGGCACCAGTTCTTAAAAAGGATATCGGGGAACTGGAGAAAGTGAAGAAGGGAAACCAAACTGATAAGAGGCATGGAGGAGCTCAGCTACCAGGAAAGATTAGAGGAATTGAATGTATTCTCTCTTGAGAAGAGGAGATTAAGGGGGGATATGATCAACATGTATAAATACATAAGGGGTTCACATAGAGAAGGTGGTGTTGAGTTATTCACTTTAAGGTCATCACAGAGGACAAGGGGGCACTCTTTACGTCTAGAGGAAAAGAGATTTAGTCTCCAAATACGGAAAGATTTCTTCACAGTAGGAGCTGTGTAAATGTGGGATAGGTGGTTTTGGCTAGCTCACTTGATTGCTTTTAAAAAGGCCTGGATTCTTTCCTAGGTGTATATAATATAACTGGGTACTAATATTTATAGGTAAAGTTGATTTGATCCCATAAATATCCGATTGCCTCTCGGGGGTTCAGGAAGGAATTTTTTTCCCCTGCTATAGCAAATTGGATCATGCTTTGCTGGGATGTTTCGCTTTCCTGTGGATCAACTGCGGGTATAGGATTGTGTATATGGGATCATATGGTTGTGTTTTCTTTACTGTTTTTTGTTTTTTATTGGTTGAGCCGGATGGTCTTTTTTCAACCTGACTAACTATGAATAACTATGAACTATGGTCTATAGCTACAATAAAATCCATGTGTTCTGCCCCATTACACACCTCAATAACAAAACTAAAAAATGCAATTTTCAAAAACTCATACTGCTTTGCAAATAAGACTGAATAACCAATTTGGCTCCCGCCCCTTCTAATTTGTGTACACTGGGTTTGAAAAACAGAAGGAAAGGAACAAACAGAACGAGGTCTCCTAAACTATTACATTTATCAGCATGAATTCAAAACTCTGACTATCTCCAGTAATTTATTCTTTGGAAAAAAAAAATTGCAACTTGCGCTCTTTAACTCCTGATAGCCATTTTTCAATTTAATTCTTTCAGTCAGCCTGCTTGAAAGCTCAGACGCAAAGTAGCAGGCATACTGTGACAGGCGGCTAAAGTATTGCTTTGTACTCCTTTCATCTTCAGGAATAAAACGGTGTTCACAAGGAGCTGTATGGACAAAGAGTTCAACAGTAACTCTGCAAAGATTTCAGAAAATATAAGTAGGACATCCACAGAGTCTATTAAGCTGATATATATTTAATGAAGTTATCAAACCATGCAGGTACATTTAAATAGTAAGAGAATGATAGGATTTATCTATCTATCTATCTATCTATCTATCTATCTATCTATCTATCTATCTATCTATCTATCTATCTATCTATCTATCTATCTATCATGACACTGAACCCGATGCATCAAGCTGCAATATGATATGACAGAATGTTAAAAAGGGGCATATTATCATGTGTTACAATGATTACGTTTGACTTGGCAAAGGGAGGAAGTTTCAGAAATTATTAACTAGAAAGTGTCTCTTGTAAATGTAACACCTAATTAAGAAAGCATGACCTCTTGGAAAACACCATTTATCACCTTGGGCAGTGCTACAAGGTAGAAGGGCTACTAAGCCACCACGTTGCCACCTGTAAAGCAGACCTAGACTCAGACAACATTATCATTCAAACAGCTCAAATCAAGTCAGTTGGAATGATATAGCCTATATAGTCAGTATTCTGAAGCCGCTCTTTTGCTGTGGTCCATATTTTTCTTCAATGCACAGTAGAGCAGCTCTTACTGTTTCTAGACTCCATTCCTTGATGACACCATTAGGGCCTATGTCAATGGGCTTTTGGTTGCCTTAGTCAGGCTCTGCATTCCCATATGAAGTCTATGGGAATGTAAACCTGCTTGAAGAAGGACAAATGTAGGTCAGAATGTGGTTAACTACAAGTCACATGCTTCCGCCAAAATGCACCTGTAATGTAAAACTGATGGCAAAAAACATAAACCCTGTTGACACAGGGGTATTCCAATAATTAGAAGCAGACAGGGGAGGGGTTTCCCTGATAAACAGAAATTGACCAGGCACTGCCACATGTGCCTAGAGTTCTGCTGCATTTAATCAGGAATTATCTGATAAAGGCAACATTTTTTACTGACTGCTTTGTCACGTGTTGCCCATGAGACCAACTGAGGCATCCACCATAGGGAGCAATTAAAGATGCATAGTAGGGGGAGGCACTGAGGCCAGAGTGCCAATACCAGACACTCCATCCTGGGTACAAGTTCAGACCTGTGTATGCTCAGACTGCAAGCCACACAAGATCATTGGTCTTCATGGTGCAGATGGCTGCCTGGCAGATGGCATCTGCCCCTATTACGGCCCTGCATTATACTGTGCTAATGAATGCTGTTTAAACATTTAATCTACATGTCAAGTTTGAGTCTGCTTTTAGGCACATGGAGATGTCTGTAGATAGGAATACCAAGAGATCATTGCCAAAATCATTCACTACATAGGAAACATAAAAGCCTTCATAGGAGGACTGTAGTTGGACAGAGTCTGTGCTACCTATTTCTGGAAGCAATCAAGAAGAGAAGCCTGATATGAGACACAAGATAAAAAAGATTCTGGACCACTACCCTAATCTGTACAAATAATTTACATAAAGGGCTGTAAGCTACCAGTCCTTCCATCATGAGGAAACCAGCCTGAATGCCTGGTATGTCAGTCTGGTATCATTGGGGGGCCGCTATCCTAGACTGTACAGGCTGAAACCTACAAGATAAGGGGTTGTAAGCTACCAGTTCTTGCACCATGGGGATACCAGCCTATATCCTGGTATGTTAGTCTGGTAACCTTGGGGGGTAAAACCCTATGCTTCCATAAAACTCAAAAAAATATTTAAATAAATCAACCTTCCCAAAGGGAGGATCAGTATTATAGGCTGTGCACAGTCTTAGTCATCTCACAATTATACTTAAGCTAGTATTCACACAACATGTAAAGTATGTGATGCAATGATTGTTCACAGAGAACTCTTAAAGTGCCTGTTGACATATATGCGATGCGGGAACTCTGTGAATGCACTCAAAGTTCCTGCATCGCATTCAAATCACAGGCAGTTCACACTGCCATACGTGAATCACTGGGCGGTGTCAATATAAAGTTAACGACACCCCCCAGATTAGTTTGCATACTGTCAGTTCGGACATGAATCAGATGGCATAGGTGTGAACCACCATGCGATCCGATTCTGCTGTGGACCCAAAATAGGGTCCTGTGCGTGTTCTGTCCGAATCCGATGCAAATTCAGCCATATAATCTGTATGGCTGGATTCACATGGCACAGACATTGCATTTGATTTTCAGAGCAGTGTGTTCTGAATCACATGCAATGTCTGTCATTGCTACAGTGTGAACTGGGACTTAACAATCATAAGGGCATGAGGCCCATTGTCCCAAAAGCACATAAAGCCATGATATGTTAAATGGTGTGGACAGATCAACTAGCTCCCACACAAGACCAAATAGTTTTGCTAAGGCGTTGAATAATTACTGATATCAAGGAATAATGCATTCTGTCCAGAAATTGATCCAATGTCCAAATTGATGAAGGCCAATGGCCACTATAGGACTGGCAAATGTATTCAGTTTTCACAAATTGAAGTCAGGGAGCAGGCTCATGAAAGGACTGCGTGTGAACAGCAATCTCTCTGCAGAACGTCAACATGCCACATCCCTCACCCTCACTGAGTCAGCGCTAGAGGCGTGCATTCTGAAGACTGCATTAGCTTTGCTGATTGGAGAGCTCTAGCTAAGCTTGGGCTGGAAAGTTCTATAGAGACCACTGCTCACACACAGAAAGCAGTAATTAATTCTGCAGTCTGCTCCCTGCGTCTGAAGGAAGGAAGGCTTTATCCAGTTGTGGGAGGTGAAAACAATAACCAACAGAAGGACTTTTAGCAATGCATGTTTTCCTGCACAATCTAGTTACCCGAATTGGGATTAAGTTCACATTTCTGCGATGCGGGAACGCTGCGAATATACAGCGTGTTCCCGCATCGCATCCGCACCCCTGGCAATTCCCACTGCAATATGTGATACGCTGGGGGGTGTCAATTAAAAGTTAACGACACCCCCAGATCAGATCGCATATCGCAGTGCAATCTAAAAGTTTGCACAGAATCAGATCGCATTAGTGTGAACCACCATCCGATTCTGGACCAAAAAAAGGGTCCTGTGCATGTTTTAGTGTGATTGCGGTGCGAATTCAGCCATACAAACTGTATGGCTGAATTTGCACCGCACAGAGATCGCATGTAATTTTAGGAGCAGTGCGCTCTGAATTGCATGCGATCTCTGTGATCACAGAAATGTGAACCGGCACTTATACTGATACCTCTGTCAGCACCATCACCACCACCAAAACACTCTTCTTCTGCTGGAAAGCTATATTGACAGTATTTTAGTTTCCGGTTTGCATTTTATTCTATTCTTATGAATAAATAGAATATTCAGCATTCCAAAAAACAGCTATAAAGGAAGCCCTTTAAATTGAAGGAGATACTTTGCATTCTAATGTCTAATGGTTGTTTAATTACTGCCTTGAATTATATAAATATCATTTATTCCAATAATTACACAGAAGTAAACTGAGCATGCTTATTTCTGTAAAGAAAAACAGAAGAATGAGATTTGTTCTTTGTTACTTTGTAATGGTTAGGCTCCTAATTCATTTGACAAAGACAATGATAAGTGTATACATTAAACAGGAGAGTAGAAGATGAAATGGTGGGAATTATGTTGCCATGGAAAGCACTAATGTCCAGTTATCTCTGAGCAATCTGTGATCAAACAAAAATGGACTTAAAAGCTTTTTATATGTCACCCAGCTGTAAATGGCAATATGTATGGAAAGGTACAATGGCTTTTTATTTAATTAAAGAGGGATTTTTGTGCAGGGGCACACTCATCTCTATGTTTTTTATGGGTATGTTTCACAATAGATATATACCTTCATATTAAAGACGAAATATTATATAAAAATGACATTTCATTCAGTTACAGCCATTAGAAAATAATGTTATGTATTTTTATATACAAATAACGTAAGCACCTGAATATATTTTATATCAGCCAGTCATCATTTTATTACTTGTAGAGAGCATGCTCACAAGAATAGAAAGCAGGCAGATAACCTTAGTAGTGTGCTGCTGCTTCACTATCAAGGTAATGGCTGGGGTGCCTTTGATCAGGCCTTATTGCTTAGGTGCAGTGCAGTTTGTAGAGAAGTTTAAAGCCTGGCTGCACAGTCTGGCAGGTGAATATTTATCTTGTGTTCCTAATCTTTTGTATGCTGTCTTGGGTTTCATTTTCTTATACCTACCTAAACATAGTATGAAAAACACATAACTGGTATCTCCCCCCCCCCCCCTCGTGTCCATTCCTGTACCTTAAATATCAATCAACCCATTTCCTCCAGCTAAACATCGTATTTGTTCAATCCTATATACCCCAAATCCTAAATGTATTAATCACCCATCTCCTCTCATCTCCATCCTACAAATACATCTGCGTCCTCCCCTTCCCCACACCAAATACATCTAAAATGCTAATGTATACACCCATGCTCCTTATTCTTGACTTTGTAACACTCTCCTCTGTAGTCTTCCAACAAACAGACTGGTACCATGCTAATCCATCCTTTACTTGACTTTGCTGGATGTTTCCATTTCTCTTCTGCAATGCTCCTTTGTGCTAGCCCTTCTACTGGCTGCCAAGAACATTCACTCTCTAACTTTTATAATAATTCTCTTTGCAATTTAGACCCTACATTTACTTTCTCATTAATTTATAAATAACGTCCCAAATGGAGCTCATGACCTTCTTCTCTCCTCTACCTTAAACATTCTCTCGCACTACCACATCAAGAACTTCCCACAAGCCTCTCCTCTTCTCTGGAATGTCTCCCAAATACTGTTCAGAGTTCAGAGTTCTCCCCCACCACTTTAGACAACCATACAATGTACGCCAAGTTATTCTGAGCCTTATTGCTTTCTCATCTGCCAAAGCATACACTATCACCGTATATAAAGCTTACTCACTTTCTTACCTTTTGCTTGTTTAGTGTCAAAGCCCCATAAATTGTAAGCTTTTGTGAACAGGGTTTTCTCTACTGTTTCTTGTTATTACTGTATTTTCAGAAACAACCGTATGTACTAGTCTGAAGAACACCATATTAATGTAATTACGTAATTACCTGTACTACCCGCCCTTGCAGAATCTACTACATTGCACAGCACCACTGGAGCTTTATGGTACTATATAAGTGTACCATTAAGATGTCCATATATTGACTACTTACTGGCTTTGCAACACCCTTTTTCGATTCTGTTGACAATTAGGCAATTATTAGTAAATAGTCATAACGCAAAACCTTAACGATCTTTAGGGTTTTTGATGTCATTACCATATAGGCCACCCACCATCCAGACGTCATTCGAGAGGACCTAGCACTGGACCTCCTGGAGCATACAGAGAGACTTTTACCTCCTTTGTAGGGACAGTGCTACTCTCCACAAAAACCAACACTAGGTTGTGTGTACCATAGCCTTATACTTATTCACAGCCTACCAGATATAAGTCACACAACTTTTTTTCACCAAAAGTTTTTTTAACCACTAAAAAATAATAATCATATACTACGCCATAAAGTCTCTCACGTGTTTCTCATCTTTATATTTTTCTGTAGGCAATTCTGAGTGTCTCTCACTTACACTCTAGACACCACTAAATAGGATGTGAGTTAAAAGGACAACTCTCTCTGCAGAATCAATGTTACAAATAAAATGGGCATGGTGGGAATGAGGAGATGAGAGACACCACACACTACTAGTTCGACAGGTGGAGAGAAATGTGAACAGCCTCAGCCTTGCACTCCTCAAACGTCCGTGAGCACCTTTAGGAGCTCTAAAAGTGGTTGTGAAGTATTGTGAGGCATGGTGGGAAATCTAGTCATACAGCGGCTATATCTATTTGTGTGACTACTGTATGACTACTTTTATTGTACCTTGCACTGTTTGCCTTCAAGATTGCAAGAGGGCCATACAATGTACATTTGGACATACAGTAAATCTCTGCCTGGGAGTCACAGGCACAGCATGCAACCCACTGGCTTTAGCCTGACAAAATTATTGACAGGATGAAAACGCGGTGCCTGTTTGCAGATATACGCACATCCAAGTGGTGCATGTGTACAGGGATGTATGCACTGCCACATCTGCAAACAGTCATTTTACTGCCAATTTTGGTGTCTACCACAATCTATCTTCTACTGGTGACTACCCAGAGTGAGAGGCTTGCAGCATCTGTTGACATGACTCGGCATTCCTTTGAATGATTTGTCTTGGAACTATGTCTTTATCAAGTCACTTAATTGCAAATGTAATTTTATATTTTATACTAATTAAAGTGATTTTACCTGAACTGTCCAGTGTGCTCTATTTCTGTTTTTATTGATCCAAGCCCATGCAGGGCCGTCTTTAACACAGGTCAAAAGGGGCAGCTGTCCCGGGTACAGACATTGTTGTGGGGCCCAAAGCAGCTGCCCTTGAGTCCACACTGTCTGCAAATAGCTGATAAGTGGATTCAGGAGGGCCCATGAAAAAGTTTGCCCAGGGTGCAATCAATATTAAAGATGGCCCTGAGCCCATGTCAAGTATGCTTACCTGTCCAAGAGTAATAAGGCTATTATTTATGTTGACCAAAACAGCCTTTTTTGTGTCCCTGATTGTGGTTTCACCTTCTTTGACTTTCTTGTCTTTGGTATTAAGGCTTCTGTTTACTATTTCCCTTTCCAATGAGAGTGTCTTAGTAGCCAGCAAGGTTGATTTTACTGGAGATGATGATGGTGGATTGATGGGGTTTACACCTTAAGAAATATGTATCCTCAAGCAAAAAAATAAAAAATAAAAGGTAAAGCTAGTTTCAAGAGGTGTACAGATATAATATTCCCTAGCTAATAAATAGATATATCCTCATTATTGCTTTTACAGGGGACTTTTACTTTTAAAATAGTATAAAAAGGTTTACTTTAAACTAAAAAGGGCAATATGTCTTACAATGAGTCCTAGTCAGGCTTTATAGTCCTTGCTTGTGGAAAGAAAACATAATGTAAACATATTTTTAAAAGTGGGCTAATTTGGTAATTTTTATGTACAGATTTTCAAGAGACTTCAAACAAAAGTGTGCGCTGTTCAGTGGGTCACTTTGTGCCCAAGGTGAATCTGAGAAAACGTAAAAGCTGGAAACTGAATTTGCTTTTACTTAGCGTTTGATGTTTCCAGTGTGTCACGATAGAGATCTGTGCATTAAAAACAACAACTAGTAATAGCATGTCAACACAGATTACAGGGATGTGTGCATTCAGTAAAAGTAAATGCTTTAAGTGCTAAATTGGGCTGGCCAGCCAGAACTATACAGGACTCAATTAGTAAGGTAGTGCAAAAATAATCATAGCTATGGCATGAAACTAATCAGCTCAAAAAGTCTTGATCCAGCAGAGCTGGAGATGGACGTCTTACTTCCTTATGGTGGCCATACACTATACGAAAAATCGGCCAAAACTACTGGAGTTGCTGAAGGCAGAAAACTGAGAAAAGAGATGATATTTTATAACTTTTTTTTCTAAACCATACCACATGGAAATAACTATTAACACAGCATATTTCTTTCCTAAATTACGTGTTTTTCCCAGTTTTTAATGAGTTTTGATGGGGAAAAAACAAGTACATTTTCATTCACTTCTGAAAATGCTAGTTGCCTGGGCTGTCATGTAGACCTCCTTTTGTCAATACTTTGAGTCACTGACCTTGAAAAAGTATGCAGATAAAGATTTTACTCCTGATCTGCTTGGATGCAAAATGGATGCATTGCATTTTCTAATTGGACGAGGTGCAAAGGTGAGGCGATGATGTCACACTCTCCATCTCGTCCTATCAAAGCACCCTCGGAATGGTTCTTGAGCTGAGCAGCCAACCTCCTGTATACACAATGCATAAGGAGATCACTTGAGTAGTGATGTCTACTTCGGTGATTCCCAGCTTCCAGGAGCATAGGCCAGGTATGGTATATAAATAGTTACATTGGTCCAAGCTGGACCAATATATCTATGTAAAAATATACAATGCCTGGAATTCTTTTTTAACTTCATTAACTTTAACCTAAAAATAATCGAATGTATTTGGTCTGTTACAATACATGCAGAAATATATAAACAACAACCCCCTCCCCCACCCATGTTATGCACATGAGGAGAAGGTATTCTGTAGTCTTAACACACTTCCTGTTCTAGGGGGACAACACTGCTTCTTCATTGATTCAGTACAGTGAGTAAGTGTTGTCACTTTAGGATAGGAAGTTTGTTACTGGCAGGATCACAAGGTGTCCTTAAGCCCCGGTTCACACTAGGGCGACCTGTGAGGCAACCTGGTCATCTCACAGGTCGCCGCAGGTCGCCTCCCATAGGAAAGCTGCGGACCCGTTCTAATAGGAGCGACACAAGTTGCTCCGACCTAGAAAAAGGGTCCGGAGCTTTTTTGGGGCGACCAGGAGGCGACCGCCATAGACTTCAATGTTATGAAGTCCGTGGCGGCCGCTCCGAGGTCGCGGCGCGCTGCTCGCACCGCGATCTCGGAGGTCGCCCCTGCAAGTAGCGTCGCTCATATGTGAACCGGCGCTTAGAAGCCTCTATTTATCTGTACTCTAATGATAATACAGCTATATTTAGAAACCATAAATATAAGATAAAGTCACACCAATACAACTGATTCTAGTTCTTCATAGAGATGATCAATCAGATTAATATTTTAATAATGTAACTTATCAATGATAAAATCAAATCAGTACAAAAAAATGACATTAAAGGATTATACAAAAGCAGATGCAGTTTTTACTGTATCTATTTGTTAATACAATCTTACTACAGTAAATTCTCGTGTAATAAGTATTTTATTGATGTGAGCATAGCTCCAACCTTTTTAGTTTTGGATAACGAGGGAAATAGCTATAACCTCTGTCAGGGTTTTATCGCTATGTACATATAGAATAGATTTCTCATGTCAAGCTCTTACAATGCAAAGGGGGTTATTTACTAAAACTGAAGTTTGCAAAGCCTAGTAGAAACCAATTCGCTTCCAGGTTTTATTGCCAAAGCTTAACTGAACAAGCTGAAGTTAGAAGCTGATTGGCTACCATGCACAGCTGCACCAGAATCTGATTGCTCCAGTTTTAGTAAATCTCAAGGTGTCACCAGAACAGAAGTGGAAACACAGACTGCAATAAACAACTGACAGAGAGTCTAAAGCCTAGTACACACGCAACGATTATCGGCCGACCGATAGTCCGACTTTTGTCCAAGTTGTGTTTTGTTGGTTGGAATGTGCCTAGACTGCACACAAATTTTCTTGGCCAACAAAATTCTACTTCAGAAGTGATGTCATGTGTTGGTTTGTTTTCTTTGTGTTTTTTCTTCACTGAGCATGCCCAGACCTGCTCATCAGATTTTTCCCTGTCGAAATCTGTACTGACTGCACGAAAATCGGCCGTTGTGTTGACGGCCAACAAAAATTTTATAGCCTGCACATCAGATTTTTTTCGGCCGAAAAGTCGGAGTTGGTTGTCGGAAGCATCATACTAACAAGCCGAAAATCGGCAGATCGGACGTTGGCCGAAAATTCCCTGCCAATTTTCGACGCGTGTATACGGGGCATAACCCTTCTTCACCTTCAATACAAATGGCTCTTTAGGTGTTTATGAGATACTTATTTCACTTCCTGTTACAATGACGGGAGACAGGAAGCAAACGAGAATCTCCCCAAAAGGGATAAAAATAGCACTAAACATTTGAAAGGGGTTCCTCACTCTATTCAAAACTCAGAATCCCAAAAAATGATTTGGATGACATAGTGCTTTACGTGAATTGTTTACTGCAGGAAAAATATTCTCATTCTACAAATACATGTCAGATATAGAAATCCTTAACACCTATGAGACATGCTGCATTTGATCTGACACTTTCTAATAACATGAGTGAAAGAATCTATCTTGTAAATAACCCTTGAATTATTTACAAGGCTTTGTAAAACCCAGTCTGGAGAACTTCTTTATGATTGAATATTATCTTACAGTTTGTACTTGTACATAGAAAATGAGGAAGTTACTGTAAGCTTAGCTCTGACCACAAGATTGCAGCTCAGAACATTTACTTAACTGTAAAAATTAGTTGTTTTTATATAACTAAAGATGACATATATATATATATATATATATATATATATATATATATATATATATATATATATATATATATGTGTGTGTAGAAGAAATGGCTTTAGTTGGAGAATATGCTCTTGTGGTCACTGAACACACTCTAGGTAAAGGGGAGCCTGTCCTTGTATATCCTGTTTTTTATACCATATAATACTGTATGATACCCCAAAATAAACAAGTAATACTTTTATGACACACAGTGTTTGGGTCTAATGGTGTTGCTTCCAAGGCCTTGTATATATCTGGGTGGGGCAGAATGGAGAAATGCTGGCAATTAAGGTAATTTAATAAGAAGTAGTAAAGGTGATAATTAGTAACAGAACAGGAAAATAGAGTTACTAACAATGAGTAAAGCTTTATGATTTTGGGATATAGTCCAATCATTTTTTAAAATGATTTGAGCTTCAAAGCCAAACTCTGGGCAAGAAAAATTGGATTTAAATATATTTCTCAATAGTCACAAACAATATAAATCCACTTTGCTTGAACCAAATGCCCTTGCAAACACAGATATCACCCTGCAAAAGTGATATATTGAAATGATTTAACTACTTTTGTTCTGCGAGTTTAGTGGATCTTAATAAGGTACCTGTAGATCTTATTGGGGCTTAAAAATCTCTGTGTGGGTCATCTGATCTGCATTCAGCTTCTTGGTCAATAGTTCTGCTCTCCCCTCTTGAGGTTCCTTAGTAGCTGAAGAGGTAGTTCATGACAACGATGGGTCAGTATAGACTTTGGAGGTAGGAAGAGGGTAATGGCTGTCCACCAGGGAAGGCGGTCAATATGTACACTTTAGAATGCCACAGTATTTGTGGCAGGATTCCTTGGTTTTATTTAAATACAAAGCCAAATAATAGGACAAATGCATGCAAATTTACTTTTCCCCTTCTATGGGTATAAGAAATAAAATTATTAAAATTCATTGAGGTCTGGCCAGTAAAATCTGTCACCCCCTTCTCATCACAGACACCCCCCCTCTTTTACATTTCAGTCCCCTTCACAACTCAGGCCCCAATGCAATTACAGCCTCCCTCCTCACATCACAGCCCCCTGTGCAATTACATACCCCCCTCACATCACAGTACCCCCTTATGCCATGCCCCCCCAACATCACAGATACCACCTCCCCATATCACTGTCCTCCCCTTACATCACAGCCCCCCATGCAATAACAGATGCCTCCCCACATCGCAACTCCCCTCTTCCTCACATTAAAACCACCTTGCAATCACAACTCCTCTCCTCCTCACATCACAGGTCCCCGTGCAATAACAGACCCCCCTTACATCACAGCCCCTCTTTCAATCACAAGCCCCCCCACCCCCTTACATCACAATCCCCATTGAAATCACAAACCCTCCTTCTCACATCACAGCTACCCCACATCACAGCTCCCCCCTATCAAAACATAGCCCCTCTTACATCAAAGCCCCTTTTGCAATCACAGACCCCCCACACATCACAGCTCCCCCCTCAAAAAAAAACACAGTCCTCCCTTGCAATCACAGCCCCTTTTATTAAACCAAAGTCCCCATTACAGTTACAGACACCACAGGTCTGCACTGAGGACGGGAGCTACCCGACTCTTTTTGGACTTCTAGGACTGCCTCGCGTCCTAGCAACTCATCACCTGCATATTAGTTTGAAATTTTGGGGAGCTGCCTCCCTCCATGCAGACCTGCGGTGCGTCTCGCACTTTGCTCTACTGAAGGTTTACCAGCAGAAGTGGTGGTGGCAGGCAGGTGGGCGAGTAAACACAGAAAACAAGTCCTGCCAGGTTGTCCAGTTGTGCGGCCCCTGACAGATAGGATTGTCACTTGGTCCACTGTGGTTCGCCATTTGGTGATATCTGCTTTAGAGTATTTGTCTCAAAACTGCAGCCCAGGAGCCAGATGCAACCTTTTTCTTGCTTTTATCTGGCCCTTGGATCACTATTCTTCCCATTGACACCAATGATGGGGCATCACAACTCGCACTTATACCAATAATAGGTGACTATTGCTCCAAATAAAACTAATGACGCTGCATTGTTTACTATGGCAGACACATTTTCTACTTCCATTGACCACAGACTGAACTCCCTAAAGCCTGAATGACAGTAAAGTGGCCCAGTGTTTAGAAAGTTTGGAGACCCCTGGTTTAGAAATGTGAGCATGTTTCCTGACTTCCCATGCTCAAGTTCTAAGGGACTGCAATTTTTTTTTTAGTTATTATAAATGTGTTGTCCACTGTAAAAATAACACATATTGGTACCCAGTTCCCAAATGCTCATGGTAACTAAACAGCGGATTCATGCCTGGATGATTTCATTCATTTGAATGATTAGATCCATGAAGATATAACAGTGCTTGCAGAGCTAACTGATATCTAAACAACCAGTTTCCTTGTGCAATATCCCTTCAGGATTTAGTGAACTGAGGGGATGATGGTCTTCCTGAAACGTAACTGTTTTTTATAGCTACGTATATAATTCTAACCATAATGTATGTTCTGCAACCCTGCTTGATCCCCACCAGTTGTCTATTTCCTAACAGCATATCTCTAATCATACTTTTCTTGTTACTTATGCAACTTCCATTCTAGCAAACATGTATTGCAAATCAAAGTATACTGAACACAGAGGTTTTAAAGAATGAGAGCATCATTACTGAGAAGAGGAACCCAACCTCCCAGCTGGATCCTTTTTTAGCATTTCGAATAAATAAATGGTCTTTCACATCCTGGAAACTAGTACTGACATAACATGTAGGTTGCCATTGCTGAACTCTCCATTTGAAAGTTATTGACCTTGAACAAGTATGCAGATCAGGAATTCTGACTGACCTCACTTGGCAGCATGTGTGTGTTCTGAATCAATGATTCAGAAAGCATGGAGATTAAAGACAACCAAGCAACTAGCATTTTCAGAAGAACAGCAAGCCATCCCCCATATTTCTCTTAGTGTAGGTTGCTTTTATTAGCAATGAAAAGAACAAGTGTTATATAAAATGCAAGAGGAATGTTAAATAATTTGCCAGTGAAATGAAAGCATTCAGGCAGATGTTCTGTATTGTCTGTAATAAAACTAAAATGCTTTACTAAAACACATTTCTCAAGTTTATGGTCCACTGCACCTGTGCCAAGTCATTACCATCCAGGTGCGCTGGGTCGTCTTGCTTGCCTGCCAGTATATTGGAAAAAAAATGTCTATGTTATAAGCAGGACTTAGCTTAAAGGCTGAGCTTCACCCAACTTGAGGAAAAGAGAAAGTTGGAGTGTGGCTTATAGTTAATTAGTGCATTCACTTTTTTTCTTCTGAAGATTAGATTCTGTTTGTTATGGATCTCCTCTATTTAGTTCATGCTAAACAAAGGCAATATATAAACCTTGCCAAACAAAAATCCCTGCCCCAGAGGGGCTTACAATCTAATCACTTTCTCACAGCCATACAAGCAATTACATGGTCACTCTATGACCATGTTGGTCAGAAGCCATTTTACTAGTATCTTTTTTGTATTTTGGAAGAAAACTGGAATAACCAGAAGAAATCAAGTACATACAGCAACCAGACCCTCCATCTGATACACCTAAAACTGCACTAAAGCAAAATGGGAATGTTGTTTCTATGAGCAACAAAATAATTTAGAAATTTTAGATAATTTGTCCTTTAGTATCAATAAGTCACAGATCTTTACTTAAAAATACTCATAATAATTAATATAACATGTGATGATAAAGTCGTTTCGGGCACTTGCAACATTGCAATTTTTATTATGTTTTTGGGAATAAGAAGCAAAAAAATCCTAACAGTATAATGGTTTTCCCGTCTATTGCACTTGTACTCTTGTAATATATAATCTCCTCTAAAGATATGATGTGTGAGTGACACATTAAGGTCAACTGAATAATTGATCCTTCTCCTTCTGGCAGAATACACCCGTGACTGACACATGACAGTGCCAACAGGAAGCAATGTACTGAAAGTCATTTAATCAAAAGACACCGAGAAGCAGAAAAGTGGAGAAAGAAAAGGAAAACTGTACCCTCTGTTTGCGCAGGCTTCCCGGGCTGGTTGGTGATGGGCTTGGCGATTTCCCAGAGCGAGGAGTAGAAAGCTGGCTCCCCGGGGTCCCATTGACTGAGCAAAAGAGATTAAAAGAAAGAGTTAATGTAAAAAAATGTGCAGTCCTTATCAGAACATCCTTCAAATCATTGAATGTGCACATAATGTCTTATTGTGACTTCACTGTACTCATTTTTACAGCAAACGTCCATTTGTATATCATTCCATTGAAAAGAACCACTGCAGTCTGCACAGCAATAAAGGGAAGAGGAGAAAGCTAAGCCTTTATCCCAGCAAAATCAATGCTGCATAACACTCCGCTCTAGACAAATGAAATCGTCTGGATGCCAGCACTGCCTGCAAAGCTGTTCAGCTTCAGTGATTTATAGAACTGTCAAAGCCAAGTGCATCTGTAACTTGCCTGCAACTTTACCAAGACTAGAGGGTAAAGAGGCCACTATTACACAATTATAATATACTTATTAACATCACAGGAGGTCCTATCATCTAAGTATATAGGATACCCATGTCCACCTAAACATATGCATCCTAAAACACAATAGATTCATTGAACTGTACAATTGCATCTTAAATATAATTATTGAAACACAAAACAAGTATGTTAAAGACATACAATATTAATTAGCTACTAGAACTGATTAGCTGACGTTGCTCTATGCTGCTGCTCAGTTCATTTAGTAAGTGCTATAGCTATAAGACTGTTACATTTCCAATAGTCGTTGACTTGCTGTCAATGCACTCATTCATGGCATTGGCTACTGAATACTCTAACAATTAAAAATAAATATAAGCTTGAACAATATCAGCAGTAAAAAGAATGAATGATGAGAATGACAAAAAAAGATGATAAGGTTGCTAAGGATGATATTCACAACCATTGTTTGTTCAAGCTGGACTGTATTGATAATAATGATTTTTTATTTGTAGAGAATAAGGCTTTGAACTTACCTTCTATAAGCTCTAACATGGATAAGGCTTTAGTGATTAGACAGGTAGTATAAAAAACCAATAAAACAACAATAAACAGAAAAAAAAAAAGAAAGGCTGCTTTGTAGTAAAGGAAGATGTGGCACAGTGGAAGAGAGGCAGTGATTAGTTATTGGAGACTATGCTGTTCATACAAGGAACAGTGTGAGATGCAGGATTCAGAAGCAGATGCTTTTAATGCGTAAGCCTGACGTCTTGCAGGCAGCAGTGGGAGGTGCAGGTGCTGTCTTAGGGCTACATCAAAGGTGTCAGTTAGGGAGAATGCTGCTGTTATTGGAAAGGAGAGCATCTCCCCACTCTCCTACTCTCTCTATAAACCCCCCAAAGCCAAAGAAATTTAATAAGCTGTTGTGAATCATTATAGGGCACTTCAGAGAGGGCAAAATACCAAATGACTCATCTGGAAATTGAAAAGACAATAACTCTTAAAAAAAAAAAAAAAAAAAAGCACTGATGACTACTGAAACATCAAGAGCAAATAAAAAAAATCCATTACAGTGACTCTTTACTGCTTTCAGACTTCAATCACAATGCTAAATGATAAAATTGCAGTAACTGCCTTGGTGATTAGATTACAGAAAAGATAAGATACAAATTGCATGAACATACACTGCACTGGGAGAATAATATCCAAGATTATTAATAAGGCAAAGAGCAAAGTGCACGGTAATCATTTTTTTTTGCACTATTCTTTATCTCTGTAAGGTCAGATCGAATTGATTCTGAAAAAAAAGATCATTACTGATCTTTTAATTGTAAATAAATAAGGCCATGTGTATTATGTCCCATTTCTATTCACATTGTCTGAAACTTCATTTGAAAGATAAATAAAGGTAATGCAGGCAAATACATAATCCTGTCCAAAATGAAAAATGAGGTCTGGGTAAACACTAAAATGGCATTTATGCACAAGTTCTTTCTCCTCAGGGCAAATAGCATTCAATCAACTGCAACATTTAGTGACGATTACTTGCTGCATTGATACAATGGAGACGATTTATTAAAGGAGTCATTTTCACTAAAGCCTGCACCCACCTTAATACCTGATCAGGTTTAAGGCGAAATTAATATGAAATTAACAGGTGATAAAAAAACACTCCTTTAAAGTGGTTGTAAACCTCAGACATTAAACATTTTTCAAATATATTCCTCTATAGTGTGTACTTGTCTCAATTAAGAGCACCAAGTGTCATTTCTGTCTGCTGCTTCGTTCCTCTGCTATCAGCATGAATTACTTCTGACAAGTTTTTCTGACACCAAGAGAAAAAAAGTGACAGGGGAGGGATCTCCAGCTGATTGACTGCCTCAGCTCTGATCCTGTGTGCTGTGTGAAGGGGGTGTGTCTCTTCCCTCCAATCAGCTTTCACAGCTCTCCTCACTGAGCTCTGCAGAATGGAGTTTCAGCTTTCCTTACCCTTTTTTTCTGAAAGCTCAGACAAGCTTTATAAATTCTGCACTTTGAATGCATATAGAGAAGAAAAGACTGCAGATAAACAGGTACAATTCATGTAGGAGGATTTGTTTAATTTCTGTGTATCTCCTGAGGCCAGATACTTCACTGGGTATATGTATTGGTTTACAACCACTTAAAATAAACGGCACCTATATACAGAAAGTTTGGATGGAGCTAAAGGTGATAACATACTGTATGTCGGTAAGTATGTCAGACTAAAGTGCAAGCTTTTGAAATACTGTTGTCAGCTATGTTGTGATACCTGAAGACTAATACGGTGAAAATTTGCATTTCCACAGATTAAAAATGCTTAACCACTTGCCGACCGCCCACTGCAGTTTAACTTTGGCATGCTGGCTCGGCAGTGCAAAACGACGTTGGGGTACGTCGGTCGCGCAAATGGTGCTAGGGGGCGAGCACACGCCGGCAGTGGCGTGCTCCCACTCTCACTCCCACTAGGCAGCGGGGATGCTGATCCATGGGACCGGCAGCCACAATTGCCGCCGGGCACCCGCAATCGCTTCGTGCTGAGAGAGAAGGAGAGTCAGCTGTTGTAAACACAGATGACCGTTCTTCTCTCTGAAATGATCACAGAGCCCCTGTTATCTTCCTATTTAGGATCAGAGGTCTCTGTGATCATTTTACAAGCCCATCCCCCATACACTTAGAAAAAACTCCCCTAGGCTCACACCTTACCCTTTGATAACCACTGCGTTAACCCTATTCCCTGCCAATGTCATTATTAAAGTAACAGTGCATATTTTTAGCACTGATTACTGTAGTACTGTATCACTGGTCCCCCCAAAAGTGTCAAAAAAGTCAGTTAGGGGGGTCCGATCTGTCCGCCACAATGTTGCAGTCCCGCTAAAAATTGCAGATAGCCGTCATTAGTTACTAGTAAAAAAAAAATAATAAATAAAAATGACATAAATCTTTCCCCTAGATTGTAGACGCGATAACTTTTGCGCAAACCAATCAAAATACGCTTATTGCGATTTTTTTTACCAAAAATATGTAGCAGAATACAAATTGGCCTAAAAGGATGAAAAATTAGATTTTTACATTTTTTTTGGGGAATGTTATATAGCAGAATGTGAAAAATATTGTTTTGCTTTAAAGATTTGTCGCTTCTTTTTTGTTTATAGCACAAACAATAAAAGTCGCACAGGTGATCAAATACCACCAAAAGAAAGCTCTATTTGTGGAAAAAAAAGCAACTTAAAATTTTATTTCGGTAGTGTCGGTTGCCTGCGCAATTTTCCGTTAAAGTAACGCAGTGCCAAATCGCACAAAATGGCCTGGTCATTCCGACCCAGAACTGATTAATGTAGAATCTTGTAATGTTATAAATTCTTGTATAATGAATCTTTTGAGTTAGCCAATGAAATATATCACTTTAATTCTGGGTTTTTTATCCTTTTTTTTGGAGGCTAACAAATTACAGCACTCTACAGTTAACACACATACTGTAGTGAATCAAACTAAAACTCTAGGCAAACTCCAGTCCCACCCCATATGGTCTCTCACATAAAATTTTATACCATTTTTTGTTAAATACCACACATTTGGCTAAAAAAATCAGGCTAGCCTGGCTGAAACAATGTCCTATATTGCCCCCTTCCTGACCAGGCCATATTTTGCAATTCGGCACTGCGTTACTTTAACTGACAATTGCGCGGTCCTACAATGTTGTACCTAAATAAAATTGATATCCTTTTTTTCCCACAAATAGAGCTTTCTTTTGGTGGTATTTTATCATCTGTGCGATTTTTATTTTTTGCGCTATAAACAAAAAAATAGCGACAATTCTGAAAAAAAAAACAATATTTTTTACATTTTGCTATATAACATTCCCAAAAACAAAATGTAAAAATCAAAATTTTTTAACATTTTAGGCCAATTTGTTTTCTGATACATAATTTTGGTAAAAAAAATCGCAATAAGCGGATTTTGATTGGTTTGCGCAAAAGTTGTTGCGTCTACTAACTACGGGAAAGATTTATGTAATTTTTATTTTTTTTTTGTAATGGAGGCGATCTGCAAATTTTTGCGGGACTGCAACATTGTGGTGGACAGATCGGACCCCTGACTGACATTTTTGACACTTTTGGGGGGCCAGTGACATTACTACAGTAATCAGTGCTAAAAATATGCACTCTTACTGTAATAATGACACTGGCACTGAAGGGGTTAACAGTGTGGATGATCAAGGGGTTAAATGTGAGCCTAGGGAAGTGATTCTAACTGTGGGGGCGTGGCTTGTGAAATGACCATAGAGACCTGTGTTCCTATATAGAAAGATCACATTTCAGGGAGAAGAGCGGTCAGCTGTGTTTACAACAGCTGACCGTTCTTCTCTCTCATCGGGGAACAATCGCGGGTGTCAGGCGGCAATTGGAGCCTCCTGCCCGCTGCATCGGCTTCTCTGGCTTCCCCGCGACATATAGCTACGTCTGTTTGCCCAGGAGTGGTCGTAAAGCAGTTAACCCAGCCCCCTATTGTCCCAGCTGACTGCCTGGGCTTAGTATGATACAACTGATTCAGATTTAATACGTTTCTATTGCCCCAGCTGACTGCCCAGGCTTAGTATGATACAACAGATTCAGACGTCATACACTCCTATTGCCCCAATTGACTGCCCAGGCTTAGTATGAGACAACAGATTCAGATGTCATATGTTTCTATTGCCTCAGCTGACTGCCCGGGTTTAGTATGATACAACAGATTCAGACGTCATACACTCCTATTGCCCCAACTGACTGCCCAGGCTTAGTATGAGACAACACGATCAGAGGTCATACCCATATGACATGCTTAGGCTGGAACCAGTGACTCGTTCCTTGTTCTTGGTAGTGAGTATATGCACATGAGCATAGAAACAATTGGGTGCTGACCATGATACTTTTTTATTTGCACTAACATACCATTATTCAGGACAAGCTTTCGAGTTGTGTCCCCTTCATCAAGGTCCAAGCAGTACTATTACCCTAATAAGTCATCAGAGCAGCCATACAAGAAGAGCAGTGCATGCAGGGAAATCTGAAGAGTTTTTTTTCTGTTAATCCTCTTTCCCATAAAACCAGAAGCAGAGGGTGCATGAATGGAATTGCTTTGAGTAAATGTACACTCGGGAGCTTTTTGTAATAATCAGCCCAAAACCTCTGCCATTTTCTGGTAATTACTCAGCACTACAAGTCAGGTCTCTGCTGTGCATACCTGACCCTTGTTTACCGCCTATAGAGGGAACACACATCAGGATCTTTGACGTTGACCTTTTTTTTTTTTTGATCATGCATTTATCTGCCACCTACCTCAGCCATCTGCCTTGCTGACTATGCTTCTGTCATTCTGACCTTGCACCACACCTGATTGTCCGTCATGTCTGCACTTGACCTGTGTATCAGTCTGGTGATTCTGAAAACTGTCATTTGCTCCGACCTCAGCTCTTACACAGCTCTAACATCTGTTCTGCTTGTTGCTGGTTGCTGCCCTTTGCAACGCAAAAGATCTACTGAACTCCATAACACACTGACTCTGACCCGGGTCTCCTTGCCTGCCAACTCTGTAACCATACTTGCCTTCAATCTGCTCACTTCTTGGTATGACCAGGAGCCAAAAACAAGCTTCATCAACACTGCCCAGGACCCCACCTAATATCCATAAGGAAAATGGCAGGCAATGGAGCTTTCTCCTGCCTCTAGCTCTCCCTCCTCCACATCTGACAGGAACACCCTGGAACACTTGGAAGCTTTGCACAGATCTTGCTGAAGATCAAAGAACATATTTTTCTCCTCTAACCAGAAGATGTTCAAGACAGAGTTGGCTGCTCTGGTGCATTTTTCAGGCACTTTGTATGCTCATTAAATAGTGCAAATACTGTGACTTTTAAAAGACATTATTTTTGAACAGGATGCGCTGCTTTGCTGTTTTAATATACTTGAGTTTTTACATACCGAAAGCCTTTTCTACATTTCAGATGTGCTTGCTTTTCTAATCACTTATCTGAATATTTTGCTAAGCGCTAAAGCAGACATTCTAACATGACTTGCCATTTACCATAACAGAAAACCTAAAAACCTACAGAAGACCAAGGTCACCAGCCTGCTCCCATTTAAAAAAACAAAACAAAACCAAAAAAAAAAACATTGTTAGAGATCTGACTTTCTTACTCTTGGAGAATAAATCTCTAAAACGTAACCTTAAAATTTACAGTTTATACATTGGTCCAACATGTAGCAATGTTTGCCTGGACCCACATGATGCACAAATGGAGAAACGTAACCTATTGTTTGAAGTAAAATTTCAAAAGTTAAATCCATCATGATCTCAGAAAGACTTATAGTGAAATATGATTCTAGGGCAACCTTCCTGAGGAAGCCATCTTGGCTTAGAAATCATGAAAACGTGTATATGGAGTTTTACACCAACCATTTGCTTTGTCAGTATTTATGAGGACTTCTGTTGACCCAAAAAAAAACAAGAAAATAACAACCAGCGCATAATCAATGAGCAAAAACACTGTTTTCTGAGATCCAGTTATTTGTAAACTTGGTGTCGCCATCTTGTGTCTTATCCTGAAAGTAATATGCACTTCTGTCCTTCTTATGACAGTCATAAGTCACTTCTATGTGTATACAGCTGCAAGAAAAAGTATGTGAACCCTTTGGAATGATATGGATTTCTGCACAAATTGGTCATAAAATGTGATCTGATCATCATCTAAGTCAAAACAATAGACCATCACAGTCTGCTTAAACTAATAACACACAAAGAATGAAATGTTGCCATGTTTTTATTGAACACACCATGTAAACATTCACAGTGCAGGTGGAAAAAGTATGTGAACCCCCTAGACTAATGACATCTCCAAGAGCTAATTGGAGTGAGATTTCAGCCAACTGGAGTCCAATCAATGAGATGAGATTGGAGGTGTTGGTTACAGGGCCCTGTCCTATAAAAAACACACACCAGTTCTGGGTTTGCTTTTCACAAGAAGCATTGCCTGATGTAAATGATGCCTCGCACAAAAGAGTTCTCAGAAGACCTACGATTAAGAATCGTTGCCTTGCATAAAGTTGTAAAGGGTTATAAAAGTATCTCCAAAAGCCTTGCTGTTCATCAGTCCACGGTAAGACAAATTGTCTATAAATGGAGAAAGTTCAGCACTCCTGCTACTCTCTATAGGAGTGGCCGTCCTGTAAAGATGACTGCAAGAGCACAGTGCAGACTACTCAATGAGGTGAAGAAGAATCCTAGAGTGTCAGCTAAAGACTTACAAAAGTCACTGGCAAATGCTAACATCCCTGTTAGCGAATCTACAATACGTAAAACACTAAACAAGAATGGATTTCATGGGAGGATACCACAGAGGAAGCCACTGCTGTCCAAACAAAACATTGCTGCACGTTTACAGTTTGCACAAGAGCACCTGGATGTTCCACAGCAGTACTGGCAAAATATTCTGTGGAAAGATGAGAGATGAAACCAAAGTTGAGTTGTTTGGAAGAAACACACAAAACTATGTGTGGCGAAAAAGAGGCACAGCACACCAACATCAAAACCTCATCCCAACTGTGAAGTATTGTGGCGGGGGCATAATGGTTTGGGACTGCTTTGCTGCGTCAGGGCCTGGACAGATTGCTAAGTTTATCAAGACATTTTGCAGGATAACTTAAGGCCTTCTGTCTACCAGCTGAAGCTCAACAGAATACAGGACAATGACCCAAAGCATAGAAGTAAATCAACAACAGAATGACTTAAACAGAAGAAAATACGCCTTCTGAAGTGGCCCAGTCAGAGTCCTGGCCTCAACCCGATTGAGATGCTGTGGCATGACCTAGAGAAAGCGATTCACACCAGACATCCCAAGAATATTGCTGAACTGAAACAGTTCTGTAAAGAGGAATAGTCAAGAATTACTCCTGACCGTTGTGCACGTCTGATCATCAACTACAGGAAACGTTTGGTTGAAGTTATTGCTGCCAAAGGAGGTTCAACCAGTTACTAAATCCAAAGGTTCACATACTTTTTCCACCTGCACTGTGAATGTTTACATGGTGTGTTCAATAAAAACATGGCAACATTTCATTCTTTGTGTGTTATTAGTTTAAGCAGACTGTGATTGTCTATTGATGTGACTTAGATGATGATCAGATCACATTTTATGACCAATTTGTGCAGAAATCAATATCATTCCAGAGGGTTCACATACTTTTTCTTGCAGCTGTATATCAATGTCTGGGGGAGAGGCCTTTAAGATTGAAAAGATAGCTTTGCTTGTAACTGTTGATAAAAAAACAATGCATATCAATAGCAGCTTTGTTTAGACTGAATCTTTTGTAGAAAAGAAAACAGCTGGTGGTGCAGGTTGTGAAGATACAAACTGTTTGCGCCATATAATTCCTGTATAATAATACTTTATTACATGCTTCTGGAAGGTGCATTTTTATGTTGTATCCAGGAAGAGCAACCATAGCAATTCCATAGCTTTAACAGCTTGAGTTACCCTGGTTACTCTGTCTTTGTCTTGACCATATTAGTCATGTTGTCTACAGGAAGAAGACACCTATTCATGTTTTGCTTGTTTGATAAAATAGTATAAGTTGCAAAAATATATATCTATTTTTTAATGCATCAAATTGTTTACCCCTGGATGGGGCTGTGCCTCTGTTGCTTATATCTTTTAACAAAACTTTAAAACTAAAATGTAAAGCCAGAAGCAGAAAAGTCTACAGCATCATGTAAGAATTATATTTATAATTAAAGTATTATAATATAATACACATGTGCATGTGAAGTATCTATATCCTTTTCATTATCTGGGCTGCAAAGGAAGAATTTTATACTAAACTTGTGATTTCAATGAAATACAGGCCTTTAAAGGCTCCTGCAGATTTTTTTCCCAAGCATTAGAAATATGGATAGCTTAGATGTGCAAGTTCCGATTAAATGTCAAGTCAAGGCTCTGGCCCACCTCTCTTTTGGCCTGTGAAGATGCCTCCCGCATTCACAGGCCAATAAAGAAGTACAAGATTAGGGAGGGTCAGTCTATTTTTTTTTCTTTATTCATTAAAAGTTTTATTAGTTTTTTACAGAAAGAATAACAAACAAGCATTACAGGTTCAGCAAACAATTAACAGGTGCATGGTCATACAATGATAAAGATTTAGTGTTCAAGGAAGCAAATATAAACCAAAACGGGAACACTCGGGCATCCCTTGCCTGAAACTTGCATCATCAAACGTAATTAGGTGAGAGCCTGATCATGCCTGGTTCTGCGTCCAAAAGAGACGCACTTTAACACACCACGATAATAAACAACAGGTATACAGTAGGCAGGTGGAAAGATACCCTCCCACAGGGAGGACAAAAGTAAAATGAAAAAGCAGTAAAACTAGAAGCAGAGCGGGTGAAAAAAGGGGAAAAGTAGAGGAAGGGAAGAGGGGCCAGGGCGAGGCTGTTGGGGCAGAAGGGGTAAGTCTATTTCTCAACTAAACAAACTCATATTTTTTTTCTAAAGGATTTTCTAAATGATCCCCCTGGGTTTTTTTATTCTTAGGAAGAAGGCTGCACAAATGTGCTGATACCCTGCGATACTTGCAATTAAATAAAAAAAAAAAAACAGTTAAGACAGGACAATATAATAATGGGTTAAATTAAGCAAAATACAGTTATATATGATATACAACAATTATTGCGAAACATGATACAAAAAGAAGTACCCTTGAAAAGAAATAGGAAAATGTTCAGCAACAGGGTGCAATAATAACCATAGCAACTGATCAAACATTTCCTTTAATTTGTCTAAATCATGCTGTCCTAATTAAAGAATATATCTGTTATGTAGCTTCGGAGAACAAAATTGTTATATTTTGTTATATTTATATTGCTAATTGTATGTATGTCCTACAAACTCCAACAATTACTCTATTTTAAGCACATTTATTTTACATTTAACAAATATTACAACAGTCCTCCTCACAACCTCACATACAGTAGCAGCCCAGCTTGCCAGCAATGTAGGTTGATTTCCCCATGTCAATGCATGGTTGACACCAACCTACATGCAAATTAGTACCCGGGGGTGCTTTGAGTGAGATTCCCTAAAAAAAAGAGTTTTGCTAAGAAGGAACCAGTGCACCAGGAATTTAGGCACCTCCAGGATCTAGGAGAAGGTGGGGGGGGGGGGTCATATGATTCATCTAGCAAGGTGGTTACTCCCTCCATGTTGGACCCCTAAGCAGTTCAATGTATCTCTGAATATGAAATAGAAAAAAAATTGATAAATAATATTAATTAATTTTAATTTAGCTAACACCTTGCAGATTTCATTGCCATCATAAATTGCCCCCCAATGGTGACACAGTGAACTCTGGGAAAATTTCCCCCAAGTGTACCTACTTTCCTGTGACATCACTGATGACAAGAGTCCAAATATGGGCAACAACATCATTGTTCATATTTGGACAAATACCAAATACTGACTAGTAAGGTGTCTCTCTGGGGTTCCCCTGACATTAACCACTTGCCGACCGCTCGCGTTGAGGGTACTGCGGCAAAGTGGCTCGTTATCGTCCAGCGACGTAGACCTACGTCGCTGGACAACGCCCCCTCTCGAGTTGGGCTAGGGGAAGAGAGGCGGTGATCACCACCGCTCTTCCTCGATCGTCTGGGATCGAGTGTGGAAATCCGCTCACTAGTGTAAACAAAGTGGGCGGATCTCCTCTGTGACAGACAGTCCCAGATTACAGGATTCAGCATAGCTGAACCTGCGATCTGTGTCGGTGTCACACAATCCCCTCCCCCCACACACGTCAGTAAGCATGAGGCATACATTTAACCCCTTGATCACCAATAAAGTTAACCCCTTCCCTGCCAGTGTCATTATTACAGTAACAGTGCATATTTATAGCACTGATTACTGTAGTAATGTCACTGGTACCCCCAAAAGTGTCAAAAATGTCAGTTAGGGGTCCGATCTGTCTGCCGCAATGTCGCAGTCCCGCAAAAAAATCGCAGATCGCCGCCATTACTAGTAAAAAAATAAACAATAAAAATGACAAATCTTTCCCGTAGTTAGTAAACGCGATAACTTTTGCGCAAACCAATCAAAATACGCTTATTGTGATTTTTTTTTACCAAAAATATGTAGCAGAAAACAAATTGGCCTAAAAAGTTAAAAAGTTTTGATTTTTAATTTTTTTTTTGGGAATGTTATATATCAGAATGTAAAAAATATTGTTTTTTTTTTTTTTCAAAAGTGTCGCTATTTTTTTCAAAAATTAAAAATCGCCCAGGTGATCAAATGCCACCAAAAGAAAGCTCTATTTGTGGGGGAAAAAAGGACATAAATTTAATTCGGGCACAGCATTGCATGACCGCGCAATTGTCCGTTAAAGTGACGCAGTGCCGAATCGCAAAATATAGCCTCGTCAGGAATGGGGTCAAATCTTCCGGTCTTAAAGCGGTTAAAAATACCCTCAATCAGGAGCGTCTAATATATTTACTTGAATAATGACATAGAAAATAAATTGAACGGGGTTTATACTATTCCCTACTCAATCAAAAACTAAAAAAAATTTTGACTTTGGATCTACTTTTACAGCAAACTGCATATATTAGCAATGCATTTGCTTCTTTTGCTCAATAAAAAAACAAAAAACAAAACAGTACATTTTTATGCACATCCTTTTGTATTTAAGTCTTTTTGGGTCCTTTCACACGGCCGCTCCGTGTGAAAGGTCCGCTGCGGGACTTTTTTTTTTTTTTCTTCCACGGAGCGGATGACATTTCTGTCATCCGCTCCGTGTGCCCGCATATCATCCTATCCGTTTGCGGATGATATGCGGACATAATGTAAGTATGGATGACACCGCTGACATCCGATTTTCCTTCCTTTCCGTTTTTTACACGAAGAAAAAATAGGGTTCTGTTCCATTCGAAAAAACGGAACAGAACTGAAAGGAGGAAAATCGGATGTCAGCGGATGGTATTCCGCTGACATCCGCAGTGCCATTCACTTACATTATGTCCGCAAATCATCCGCAAACGGATGGGATGATTTGCGGACACACGGAGCGGCCGTGTGAAAGGACCCTTTAACAGATTATAGCTAAATTCACGTCATCTGATACAAGTAATGTGCTAACTGCAGCACATAAACCAATGTAGGAAAACTAAGGTAAAAGAACACCCTATTGCTACTTCCTTCAATGACAAAACAGAAAACAATAAAACAAGAATTTGAACAAATGCAATTTTGTGCTAATTTTGTTTCCAAAGTTCACTCCAGATTTTTTCTGCATTTCAGTGCATTAAGTAGCCGATAGCAATCAACCGCAGCACATCAAAATGCATGTAGCATATGTTTTGATGAGTTGTCAACAGATATTGATCAATGGCCCTGGGTAATAACTATATCCACTCCAAAACTCTGAATATAAATTGTATTGAAAATGTGAGTCAAACGTGTCAATGTACAAAGGAAATGCATGTTAACACATGACAATGCACCTGCCTAACACTACAAAAAAACACCTCCATGCACATGCATAGATATAATGGACCCTTAGTATGTGAACAAAACATTGTACCATTGTACACTGTACATTTCATCCATATTAATTTTGAAACTAAGAAATAGTAATGTTTTAAGGTGGAACAGAACTCAAAAAGTGAATAATTTCTATTTTATAGGGAACATTTAGAAATGTCTGGAATTTCCCCTAAAAAAATAACATTGCAGTTGCTGGTATGAGAGGGTGCTGGGCTGCTGGGCCCAGGGCTTCACTGCTTTCTATCTGCACTGCTGCCTCTGATTGCTAGTCTAATGAGATTTGTAAATAAAAAATTGTGATGTCAGTACTGTTCTGTTGGTTGTTCTCCTTGTTGGATGCTCTGATATGAGGAAGAAAAAAACCTGCTTTTACCAAGATGGCAGCCTCCACACAGATTCGTACAGATTACCAGCACATCACATGCACAGTCATAAGCAAATTAATAGTCACATATCAAAAGGTGTAATGTTTTGGCACTCTGACCAGCTCCTTTCTCAGGCAAACATAGACTGAGAAGGCAGGGAAGTAGTTTGAAGTCTACCATATTCTCTTCAATATCACCTACACACAGACACATAGTGCAGAGCAAGGCATGGCAAGTCAGTAATGGGAAAAGATCAGCTGCCGGGAGACCACAAGCAACACTGGTGACTAGTCTTTTGTCTTCTGTTTGCCTAATTTTGCGCTTTAGTTCCCTTTAAAAAATAAGAAAATGAAGCAACAGGATGGAGACCACCTCACTTGTATTTGCAATGGCCATAGTATTGGTAAGATTTTTCAGTATCTGGAACCCCCAAGACATACAAAATGAAGGTAAATTATCCAAACCACTACTATACAGGATTTTTTTCCTAAATAGGACAATGTTTAATCTCAGCTCTGACACTGGCATTTACTAAAGAAAGTATATCTTACCCTGCTTTCACTTTTTAATATAACTTCCATGGGGAACGTGCCCTTTTATTTTGAGTCTTTTATAAAAGTCAAAAGAGCAAAGAGCACATAGTGATTCATAACAAGAAAGAAAAATTCAAAACTCAGATGGCTACAGATTTCTGTAGTTCAAGTCAACAAAGGTATTTTTTTTATTTACTTATTAATAAAGCTGCAGTACAGATTTATCAAATTGCCCGATGCATTGTATGTATTTTAAAAAGTTATTGGTGAGGAACTGCAATGGGGGAGTTAATTACTCATCAATACTGAAAGTAGTATAACTATTTCAGCATTAAACTGAAAGGTCAACATATTCAGTTCAGAGCACACGGTTATATCTTGGCCTAAACACCAAAATGTCACACAATATTAAATACATGTCAACATAAAAGTGAGATGGCAAACAGATTTTATGTAATGCTATCTGTATAGAATGTTGAGCAGATCAATTAATTTGCTAAATTCAGTCTATCTAATACTTTGACAGACTGGGGATGGGGATTTTTAATGGGGATTTTTGACAAAAAAAAAACTCTTTACATCCACAGCCATTTGGATTCCTTGTTGCGATGAGGAGCTTGGAGGGGATTCCATATTCTTAATTGCCCTTGTAAACGAGAGCTAAATGGTACATTGATTTTGACATAGGTTTCAGATGGGGAGAATCTCCCTTCTTTCTGTAGAGGGGATAGGTGTGACAACTTTTATGAAGTGTCTCTGTGCTACAATCTGATAAATTTCTTGTTAACTGAACAGGAGCTTTTAAAAAAAGGGTTTGTACCAATTCTATGAATCACCCACAAGCACAAAACCAGGATATGTCTTCTTTCTCTGACTGTGCTAGACAAATGAGTCATCACTTCAGCCTTCAAATCCTGCAACCTCGGAGCACTGGCAAATAGTGGAACATGTACTTCTATTTTCAAAAACAACTAGGTTTAAAGAAGTTACTTGGTTTGACCCAGCAGAAAGGGCTCTGGTGTACTGGCTGTACTCAAATGTAATGAAAATACAAGGTATAGCAACTTATCTAGTTTAAACCATGCCCATGAAAGACCAGATATAGACCACTGGACACAAGTGCAGAAATATCCTAGGCTGCACTGTAAATGCTGATTAAATCTCAGTTATATCTCTTACTGTGCAATTCTTGTTAGCAATGAACAGACGTGTGTGTGTGACAAGCAATAGTATCTGTTTAACAGTATATTTTACTTACGCCATTGGCTTTGTCTAATGCAGGGGTCTTCAAACTATGGCCGTCCAGTTGTTCAGGAACTACAATTCCCATCATTCCTAGTCATGTCTGTGAATGTCGGAGTTTTACAATGCCTCATGGGATGTGTAGTTCTGCAACAGCTGGAGGGCCGTAGTTTGAGGATCCCTGGTCTAATGTATCTTTTATACATAACTGCATTTGACAGGTGCACCTACTATACAGAATGAGGTAGTTTAGGGGCATGGTGTATTCTACTGCTCAGTTTTATAACAAACATAGCCAGCTAGAACTTAATCATAGAGCTCAATGATGAAGCCCTTTTAGGGGGTAAAACAAGTTAGAATGAGGATCCTAGGTGGAGTACTTGACCAATAAAATACATTTTGCCGTTTGGAAGTGGTAAGTGGCTTGCAGAGTTATATGTGGAGGAACAGACCCCAGAGGAGTGAGCACCTGCTGGAAGTGAGGTTTGCAGAGGTCTTAGGCTGACTATAGATTATGCAATTTTCTTTCTTTAACCGCAGGTTGAAGGGAAGAAAAACGCTAAATTCCCCCATCAACACAGTCACTGTTGATGGGGAATCCCTCCTGCTGAACTGGTCAAATTTTTATTCCGTCTATGGCTGGCTTAATTCATGTGAAAATAAATTTTGTGGGGCCCTGAGAACTCTTGCTATAATGTGTAGGTATGCACAGCATACTTGCCCGTTATTGTACACTTACTTTCTAGTTTGCCCTCCTCCAGTAATGACAGGTTCAGGCTCCAATCATAGCACTGTCCCTAGCTGCCTCCATTTTCCCCACTACTTCTTCTGGGTCCCTTGGTGATCCTCTTCAGCCAGAAGTGACCCTTAGCCTTCCCTGATTAAATGAACAGCCATTGATTCAAAATATAACCATCCCTGTGCCGCTTTTGATGCTGTGCACCGCTGCCCTCCTGTCGCTATTCTCTTTTCTGTGTCTGCACTGAATTTTCGGTAATGTATCTTGCATGGCCACTGTTCCCCTATTCTCTAGGCCTGCTACAGCGGCTCCCCAGTTTCTGCTTGCATGTGGATCTTCTCTGTGTCTCATGCTCACTGTTCTCCCATGCCTCAAGGCCTGTTTACCCCAGAATGTGGTGTGGAAAAGGCAGGATTTGGTGCATGTTTCCCACACTGTGTTGTCATTGCTAGACACTGGCAGGTGCAGTGTTACTTCTGTTCCCCCCAGGCTCTCTCCTGGATTCTCTGTGCACTCTGATCCACCCTTCCTTCCCAGTACTACAGCTCTGCACCGCAACCTGTCTGCCATTTTCCTCTCCAGCCTCTGCTCCTTTCCATGCCTCTGTGTGTTTGCTGTTTCTCCCCACCTTAGTGTGCCTTTCATTCCCCAGGCTCTCACTTAGGCTTTCTGTGTGTGCCGATTCCCTCTCCAACACCAGCTGCTCTCCACATGTAACACCCTCTTCCTCTGTGTGTGCCGATTCCCTCTCCAACACCAGCTGCTCTCCACATGTAACACCCTCTTCCTCTGCCATGGGAGAGGGGAAGGGGTACTTTGGGCAATTTCATTTTTATCACATTTATAGAGTTTAGCTTTAATAGTAGAGACAGAATATATAATTGTAGCACTGCCCCCTAGGGAGCTGCTGAGAATTACACTTTCTTGGGTCCCCTGGGTTACCATTAGCAACTGACAGTAGGTAAATGGCAGTAACAGTTCTTGAATAAAATATTTTGTATGTGCGCTCCTAGGTCGCAGGATGTCTAGGCGCACAGAAAGGGGGGGAGTAAAGTTAAGGGTGCCATATCCTAAATATTAGTAGAGAAAATGGAAAGGAAGGAATTGGACTTTATAGGCACCAGTAAAAAAATTTTTGTATATTTTATTAGAAAATTCACAAAAACATAAATGACAAAAAACACAGAAAAAGGAGGTAAAAAAGGCCAACATACAATGTACATATAATGCAGTAAGACGACAAAGCCTCAAAACAGTATACAAATCGCATAGCCTGTCAAATACTAATATTTGTAACAACAGTCACATATATCAATCACATATGTTACAGAATAACCTATGTTTATGAGGCGGCCAAAGAGAGGGATAGTGACCGTCTCTAAAGGTCGTCTGTACAAAGTAGGTACACAGATATTAAATGAATCCCAGCAGCCCTACATGTTTCGCTTAATCTAGTAAGCTTCTTCTGGAGAATGTGATGAAAACAGACATCTGAGAAAAATTTTTTTCCAGGTGATCAGACCTTGTAATGGACCAAGCCTGGTAGGTTGGAATAATAATGAGGGGGGTCGGTACACTGTAGTTGGAGCAAACTGCCTAACACAATTACCGGAGTAAACATAAGACAAAGTACTTCATATGACATGGGTACAGGACATAATCAAGGGCTCAATGTCATGGAAATCCGATCCCATCAAGAGGGGTTAGGTAAGAAGGCCGGAGGAATAGAGAGCCCCGACCTGTAGAACCAAACAAGGGCAGGCGAGGTAGGTATACCTCATATGCCTAGGACCCAGGTGTGTTAGGCATGAGTATGCTACCGATAAAGCGACCAGATGTAAGCCCCCCCGGATGCGGATACCGCCTAGTTTGCTCCAACTACAGCGTACCGACCCCCCTCGTTATTATTCCAACCTACCAGGCTTGGTCCATTACAAGGTCTGATCACCTGGAAAAAATTTTTTCTCAGATGTCTGTTTTCATCACATGCTCCAGAAGAAGCTTACTAGATTAAGCGAAACATGTAGGGCAGCTGGGATTCATTTAATATCTGTGTACCTACTTTGTACAGACGACCTTTAGAGACGGTCACTATCCCTCTCTTTGGCCGCCTCATAAACATAGGTTATTCTGTAACATATGTGATTGATATATGTGACTGTTGTTACAAATATTAGTATTTGACAGGCTATGCGATTTGTATACTGTTTTGAGGCTTTGTCGTCTTACTGCATTATATGTACATTGTATGTTGGCCTTTTTTACCTTTTCTGTGTTTTTTGTCATTTATGTTTTTGTGAATTTTCTAATAAAATATACAAAAATTTTTTTACTGGTGCCTATAAAGTAACAGTTCTTGGCTCAGACAATATTCAGTCCAGAGGATTTGGTTTTTGTGTTTTATTTAGAACTGGGATGGGAGAAGGGATGAGTGGGATACTCCAACTATGAAATACGCAATATGCACAAACTTGAGGAAAATGATCTGTAGTATACGGCAAGACCGCTGCTTCACCTTTCCACAAAAGTGAAGATAAATAGACTGTTCCTGTTTAAATATTCTCTTCAGGGTTAACAACTTGGCACCCCCTTTACTATCACTGCCTGTGTGCTGACACCCGTCCACTGACTCTAGCTACTGGAGTGGTCCCCTTCCTGGGCAGACCCATTGGCAAGTTCCCCTGTACTCACGGACACTGTTTTTCCAGAGTTGCTCTGCCTTCATCTCCACAGTCAGTTTCACTGGACCTCCAGGTTCAGCCACACCAGTGGTTCACTAGGCCGACTGCCTGTGACTACCTTCCTCAGCAAACAGGAGGAGACAAAGCCGTCACCCTCCTCCTGGGACCTGGCTTCCCGCCCAAAGACACTCTGTCACATGCGCCCTTGGCTTTTATAACCTATCCCAGCATGCACTATTGTCTGTGCTAACCCACCGGGACAGTTACAAAGCTTGTGCATAACTGGCTGGGTTTCCTCCACTGTCCAACAGGCACCCCACTTGGACATTCCCTCAGACCAGATGAATCGCACATAGACACATGCAACAGGCCTGACTAGAAATCCTGCTCCCCTGTTAAGCAGATAGAGCAACTAGGTTTTACCTACCGCTCTCCTGATAGGCAGGCCGAGCAAACTATACTCCCTACCTAGCACCTATCTAGGAGGGTGCTACATAATTTATATGTATTTTTTTTTATTTTTTTTTATTTTGCAAATTATTACGACTAAAGTCTAGCTAAGTGAGGACACGCAAATAGCAGAAAACCTGACAAAGGTTCTAACTCTCCACACTCTATTAAAAATGTTTTATTGCTGCTGCCCACTGTGGATATGGATATTCCATCTCACTTCCTGATCTGTCTGAAATAGGCCAGAATTGAAGATACATTTTTGCCAGTGATAAAATCTCAACAGAGATTGTAATTCTGCTCAAAATAAAAAGAAACATTTTGCTTGACGTTAGGCTGTAATGCAACATACCAGTTTATTTTTATTTTTTTGCATCAACCCTAAAAGTAACTGTCATTTGACAAAAGCAGAAAAGGACCACAACTTGAGCAGAACAACCCCCCTGATCTGTCTCCTTAACTTTAATAAAAAAAAACCTTGCTAAGATTTTGGCTGGCAGACTCTAATTCCTGCTTCTGGACCTGGTGCGCCATGATCAATTGAAAAACAAGAAACAATTCCATTGGAGCTATACAGTGCCTCCATTGGGTGCAGCATTATCCAGATCTCTTGCCTTGCCTTCTTCCTTCAAATGACACAGAGAAGGTTTTTGAGGGTGGAATGGGTCTTCCTGGAGGAGGTCTTGAACTCTTTAGAATTCGCACCCCAAGTGCTCCCCAGCATTCTGGTGCTTTATCAAGGGTGCTCAGGCCTGAGTTAAGGTGAACGGCACTCTTTTTATTTCTTCTTCTATTGACAAAGGTACAAGGAGGAGATACCCTGTGTAATCCCTCCACTTTTCCCTGACTTGGAACCCTTCTTTAGAGAGGTGAAAGACAACCCCAACATCCATGGAACATGTGTGGACTCTAGTCTACAAATATTTCGCTGGCGATCTTCTTGCCTTTTTTCTAAAGATGCTTTTTATTATTTACGCATGTAAAAAATACATACAATACAAAGAAAAACAATTATGAGAAACAATATGTGTCCTGTAGAGTATTAGAAGTTCATATTTCACACATTGGAACCTTACATAAAGGGGATATACACAGTCACATGGTATATCAAAAGGAATATAGCATAAGGAGTTGTGATCTGCATAAAACCCCAGCACAGTTAGGTGGTAAGGGGGGACTGCGTCCATAGGCTTCAAATACTATCAAAGCTTTCAGGGGAGCCCCTGGTGGTATAAGTACATTGGTACAGAGGAAGAACAGAATTGATTAATTCCTACCACACCTGTAGCCTTAAAGCAATCTCTTCCAAGTAGATAGAATATTTTTTTTTTTGGTACTGTATAAGAATAAAGTAATCTCAATACCTTTTTAGTTTGTAAATTAACTGGAAGATCCACCATCAACCCTAGTAAACATGCTTTGGGGCATTTTATATTGGTAGACATAGGGCAGATTAAAGGAACTCATTTGCACCCAGAATGCCTGACTCTTGCAACACAACCTTAGGGCATGATAAACGTCTGCCTCCTGATCACCAACGTGGAAACACAGTGGGTACTGTCTAAATCCTTGGGGATGTTAACCTGTGCTTAGTGGCAAACTTTTATACCACCCGTTGACTGCTGCAGCTTCATTATCCGAATACAAGATATCTAAACAAAACTTTGCCATAAATAGCTGAGCTATCACTTTAAAAGTAAAAAGTGTTCTATTGCGACTAAACATTTACATAGTTCACTTCACAAGCTATGCATCAAATTTATATCACAGATTTTGCATCATTATATACTGCACCCATAAAGTGCTCTGGTGCAAATAATTCATATTCAAATATAGAAAACAAAGTGAAAATAATTCATATATATTTCATAAAAATGCTATTATGCATAATCAAAAAAGGTTCTCGTGTGCTCCTCATTTAAATAAAAAAAAGTCCACCAAAATTCATAAAAGTTCATGAATTCCAAAATGAGTCTGGTGCTTTGAAACTTCAATCTAATTCAACCTCTGTGCAACCAGATGTGGGTTGCCAGTAAACGAGTTAGGTGGAGTCAATGCATGATGTCATTGTGCACGCTGAGTGGCAAGATTGTTTTTATTGCTTGTAGACATCGATCATTAGGAGTATCTCTATAATTATTAAACCAATTTGAATGGAGATAGGGGGCCATGCATTTATGGTTTGTTCTCTCTGAGCCTAAGCCTGACCTTGGTGAGAAAATACTGTATTCCTGAGGTCCGAGGAGGAGGAGAGCTGCAAGCAAGACTGCTGTTGTGATTCTGTATGGAGTGACAACTGCTGTTTTAACCTCTTTTATTCCGGAGGTTGCTGCATTTAGTAAGAGGCTAGTTGTGGTGGTGGTGGTTGCACAGCGGTAGAATTGGATTGATTAGGGTGTCCTCAACCTTTTTACCTGAAAAGGCTATTGATACAGTTTTTTGGAATTAAAGGAAACCCCACATGGCTGTCTCTATACTAACGAGGCCAAAGATACCGGCCTAAAATACAAGTTGTTGCTTCTTGCTAAATCGCATTGGGGTCTACCCTTTCTTAAAGGATTAGAGCAGGGCTTGGGCCATAACCAATCAGCACCACAATTGTCTCAAATTTTTAGCTGTCCCACACCTCTTTGACAGATTCCAGAACACAAGAAACTTGATATAAAAACATCTCACTTACTGGTATAGAGTTCTGACTTGCCAGACTGTAACTTTCCCATCTACAGTACATCACCACTTTGCTGGAGTGGGTTGTGGCTGGGTTGGAGCCTTACTGAATATTTAGTGGGAGTAACTCCAGACCCTGCAGGAAATTGCCTCACAAACTAAACAAATTCTATACATAGATCTGCCAGGTGCTCCAAGCCCACCACACTCGCCTCCCATGTCCACTAAGCAGTAGAATAAATGTCCAGTACTCAACCTCTTCAACATTGCCTCTGATTTTTATTTTTATGGAAACAAGCTAAAGTACCATCTGAATCCCTTTGGATCAGAAAGGTGTATGAGGTGATAAAAGCAGAATGATGGATGGCAACTTGATAAATATAAGAGCGTTGTCTATGGTTGGGTCACATGGATTCATTATTATCCTTCTGGACTTGATACAGGATCCTGCCCTTCTTTCTTGCTATCCTAACCCCTTCTTTGGGACTTGCAGATGATAATGGCCCTTTTAGGCGTTTATCCTGAATGTTCTGAATCAGATGTTGGTGCTGCGCTGTCAGATACCAGGTAATACATTATAAGTTAAAGGAAAAAGGGATGGTGTAACTCTTGCAATAGATTTAGTACAACAAGGTAGGTGGTGAATCCACTGTGCAAACCAATTGTGAATGAAGAGGTAACTTTAACGAATTTAAAGTGTGAATATCAATATCTTGAAACAACATATACTGTATGTCAGGCTACTACTAGGCAAAATGGTCAGAAGATTTTGCCCAGTGACTGGTTACACTAATGAATAGACTTGGTGACGGAAATCAAACATACAAAGTGACTGGTAAGTGCAAAAAATAACAGAAAGAGTATAATCAATAAAAGTCTGTAAATAACATTCAGTACCCAAATATGCAAATCAGTGTAGGGTCCCTTCACAATGCAGAATTAAAGGTAAGTGCTTGGTGTCTTTTCAATCCAGTGTAGTTACACTTATGTGTACACTAGCCTCTCACCTTACAGCTGTAAGGTAACAGCATAGGTAGGCATCTTTCGCTGAGTGGCCCTATACTTTCAGCTGCCTCTAGGGGACCTCCTATGGCTGGCTCGGCTGATGGCTCTCTATGGTGGGTAGCACCTCTTCTATGGTGGTTTCTCCAGATATGTCCTCCATGTTAGTAATATATGTGGAAGAAAGGTTCCAAATAGTGTGGTATTTTTTCCCAAGTTTATAGTATAAAAAGTTTGTTTTTCTCTTGCCCAGAGTTCAGCTTTAACCCCTTTAGCTGCAGCTAAAAAGCTGTTGATTTTTACTGCTTGCTGGAGCTCTAACATTTACCAAGTTTCATCAGGATATAGCAAGCTGCAACTAGTGCAGAAGTCTGCTTATGTCTGACAGGAGTGAAACTCTATCAGGTCTAAATAAATCAAATTGCCAGTCACGGGAAGAGAAAAGATAGTACACTTACCTCTCCAGCAACCCATGTCTCTAATCTTCCCTAAGATACAGTGCTGCACCTTCTGTAAGTTTCTCTGGCATTCAATGGTTCCAGGAGGATTGGGTGCCTATAGTCCCTGCTGTGCCCTGGTTCCTTTCTCCAAACTCTATGTTATTACTGAGTCCTGTAGTGATTTAGGGGTTAGACTAAGGAATCACAGAGCATGGCCATGGACACAAATGTCCAACACTCCAAGAAGAGTCGAATGCCGGAGGCAGCAGAGGATGCTGCGACACTGAAATGTAGGTAGGAGACTTGGGCCACAGGAAAAGTAAGTGTACCACTATGTTTATATTTGTTCAGAGACCTGGTGGTCTGTTTATTGCTAAATATAGCAATCTCGTTAATATAAGTATCTAGGACTTCTAAACTGGAGCTGAGAGGTACTTTAAAAACTTAAAGAAAACTGTGAATATACAAAAATACAATGTTTATGTATTTAGGAACCTAGGGATTAGCATACTGATTATAAATTCAATTTTCTATTGGATTATGATATATATATTGTTTTTTAATTAGGCTTTGATTTTTTTCCAATAACTTCTAAAATAATGAAAGTACGTGTCAACCTACTGAGTTACCAAAAAGATCTGCTGACAACTAGAGATGTGCATGATGGAAAAATTTGTTTAATTTTGAAATTATTTGTTAACTTAATCATTTAATTTTGTCATATTCCTTATGTTAGAATGAATAATTTTCGAAATGTGTTTCATATATTCTGATTTATTTTGTATATTTGTTGTTCCAAATCAATGTGTATTTTCAGAAGATATTTCGGAAGATTCAGATTCATTCATTATGTTATTATTCTAGGAATTCTGATGGATCCACCTCCATCCAACCTAAACACAATAAGTAGGAATCATCTTATTTCACTTTTACGCCTTACTGTAACTATTTATTGCAATATGATTCCATTTCTTATGTATTAAGTAGAGCCTTTTTTAAAACTTAGGCTACGCTCAGTAGAATAAAAACAAATAGATCTGAATCAATTCAGATTATTTGTTATGTTGTTACAATGTTTCGGGTTCTTCAAACTTTATCAAAAGGCCCAAACTATCGCATCATGTCATCTGAATGAATACAAATGGTATTGTTCATTTCGTTATAATGTATAATGATTTAATGAATTTCATTAGAATTTATTTTGGGATTCAATTCAATTTGTTACTGTTGTGATTCGGATGTGAACATTTTTGCCAATTAGTGCAAAAATATTTATTGAAGTTTATGAGAATCAGGGCACCTTGGATGCTGATGCCCACCTCAGGTAGATTAAAGACATCAGTGGCCTCTGTAATGATGTCACAGGGCAAAAAAAGGACATTGTGCTGCCTAGAAGAGTGTACATTAAAAAAAATCTTTTGGACAGATAATAACTTTAAAGTAATTAAAAATTATTCTATAATTTGTTTATTATAATTTGGTTTTAAAAAAACATTACCATGAATGCATCCTGTAATAAATGCATGTTTGGAAATTAAATATTTTATGATTTAAAAGAAAAATATAAAACATACTATACATTCTTAAACATAAAATAAAATATATTTTAAGAGGTGTTGTTTGGAAGGGACATCAGTTGCAAATAGTCTCATTTACAAGCAGTAAGGCTGGCCATACACTATACAATTTTCTTATTCAATTTCCTTTAGATTTACCTTAAACTATGTAGTGTAAGGGCCTGCCTGATTGCATACAAATTGAAAGTGTTTAGGTTTGACCCTATATTACATGGTTTTGGTAAATCTAAAGGAAAGTTGAACAAGATAATTGTATAGTGTATGGCCAGCCTTAGTTAGGTTGTAAGTAAGAAGGAAGAAGGAGAAGAGTAAACTATTAAAGGCTACATCCAAGTAACACTGATTGTAAGACAAAAAGCAATATGGGTAGTCGTAGTGACTGATCAGAATTCATCTTGTACTTGTGTGGCTCCAAAAAGTGACGGTCTCCTTGTAATATTTATTCTATAGGCTTACTTTAGGCCTTTTCATGAATGAAGGATTCTGACATAGACTACACGAAAGAGAATAAAATTGCTCTCATAAAATTGAAAAATGTTCACGTCAGTAAAGTGTTTATTACACTGATCAGAGGAAGCAGCACATGATTTTTTATTCCAGTCATCCAACATACAGGTGCATCTCAAAAAATTAGAATATTATCAAAAAGTCAAAATATGCTTGAAATATATATATGTCATAAGCCATAATCATCAAAATAAAAGAAAGAAACGCTTGAAATATATCACTCCATGTAATATATGAGTTTCACTTTTTCAATTGAATTTGATGATATTCAAATTTTTTTAGATGCACGTAGTCGCAACCATAGAACACAAATAAAAAATAACTTATAAAACAGCAAGAAACAACAAAGCTACCTTTACTGCTAATCAAGATCTACAGTGGAAGATAGCTTTAAACATAAACTATGCTAATCACCTGTTTTATGTCTGCACGAAGAGCCATACTTAAGCGTTGGATGGACAGATCCCCTCCTACAGTTGCAGAGCTGCGTTCTGACCTCTATGCTCTTTTGCGGAAGGAACACATGGATCTCACTTTCACCCCACATCCTCGCCCTGCGGCCTTCCACCCCAAATGGAACTGTTTCATTAATACCTTTACTCCAACCTTAACGGCATTGACCCGAGGATCACTTGCTTTCTACAATTTCAGATCCCCGCCTGACTTAAATTTCCATCTCCTTCATATATCCCACTTGGGTTTTCAACCCCCGAAATGTGTCATATATTCTCCAATGCATGTTCTTTCTAAGCTCAAGCACTACTACTCAAGCTTATGGTTGATTTAATATGATTTTGCATCTGCACCCTCCCCTCACCCTTCTCCCCCTCACCATCTTCCCCCCCCCTTCCTTATACGCTACACTCACCTCATAGGTTAAGGTTCTTTATGCTTACATGATAAATCTTGAAGTTTATCTAAACTCTACTCACTTAGTTTAGTGAATTGCCTTTATGTTTATTAACCCTCTGTATTTGACTTGTGTGATAAACTTCAATAAAAATGTTGTTAAAAAAATTAAAAAAAAACATAAACTATAAGTCCCCGTTCACACTAAGGCGACCTGTGAGGTGACCTGGTCGCCTCACAGGTCGCCTCCCATAGGGAAGCTGCGGACCCGTTCTAATAGGAGCGACACAAGTCGCTCCGACTTAGAAAAAGGGTCCGGAGCTTCTTTGGGGCGACCAGGAGGCGACCGCCATAGACTTCAATGTTATGAAGTCCGTGGCGGCCGCTCCGAGGTCGCGGCGCGCTGCTTGCGCCGCGACCTCCGAGGTCGCGGTGCGAAGTAGCGTCGCTTGTATGTGAACAGGGCCTAAAATGTCTGTTTTTCATGTGTTAGGAAATGTTTAGTTTAGCAAATCATTAAAACACATTTCTCAATTTAGCACATACCAATGGATTGTGACTTGAAATCACAGGCCCTAGCCTAGAATGTTGCGATGATAAATATGTTTATGTATTAGTATTACAAAGGGAACTGCAATTCTAAGGTATATAACCCATAAAAAATTAAAGAACTACTAAACTTAGTTTAAAAAAAAAAATCTAAAAGAAAAGAAAGAAAGACAAGTAATGAAAAGCTCTAGGGCCATTTTGATGTTTTGCTATTCTATGTATTTATACATACCTCCAAACTTTTTGAGATATCTTTTAGTACAAACTATGTAGGCAAAGGACACACCCTTGCCATGCCCCAAGGTGAAGAATTGAAGCCAAAGAATATATTTAAACATTTTTATTCACCGCTAATATTCCTTTATACTGGCTTCTAAAAATAACAAATGCAATGATTTAGGGGTTAGGTGAAAAGATGTGTTTAGTATAACACTACACTTTACTTAATTTATAAAAAAGACATTGATAAGATAAAGAAAATCTAGGTAAGAGCAACACAATTTTGTGCAAGGCCTGAGGGATAAAACATATCCAGAGAGAATGGAGGAACGTAAAATGTACAACATCGAAGAAAGAAGGAAAAGAAAGCAACATGACTGAAACCTTTAAATCCATTTAGGGTACAAATAAGGCTGTGGAGTGCAATATTTTCAGCATTAGGCTGAAATTAACAACATAGGGCATGACTTTAAATTAGCAGGAGGAAAGTTCAAAATTAATGTTAGAAATCATTATCTTACACATAGAGTAGGAGTTGTTAGGAGCAGAGGAACAACCCCAATTTCTAAAAAGGTTGAGATGCTTTGAAGATCTACATAAAAACAGATTTTTTTCCACAATAGAAAACATATCAAATGTTTCAACTGAGAAAATGTACCATTTTAGGAAACAGGCAATTTTGAAACTGATGGCAGAAACACCTCTCAAAAAAGTTGGGACAGGGCCATGTTTACCTTGGTGTAGCATCCCCTCTTAACAACACTCTGCACTTGTCTGGGTACTGAGGTGACCAGTAGTTGGAGTTTTGGGAGAGAAATGTTGTCCCATTCTTGCCTGATATAGAATTCTAACTGCTCAACAGTTCTTGGTCTTCTTTGTCTTAATTTACATTTCAAGATTTGCCAAATATTTTTAATTGGTGAAAGGTGTGGCCCGCAAGCCATTTAAGGGTTAAATTGACCTTTTTCAGGCAGAATTTCACGCTTCGTAATAAATAGAAGCATTTTTTAACATCTATTCTGCCCAAGTTATCCCAATGTTCTTATATGTCAATTACTTAGTCCATGATAGTTTTGAATTTGCACCTCTCTGTTTAAAATGGAAAAAAAAAAATGCATTCTGAGACTATCACTTCCCGTAGTATCATCTGACCATCCAGGAAACGTAATATCCCATCATGCACTGCCTTACTGCATCACAGAATAGGGCATGTTTACTTCTCTGGAACACACCTCCCTCATTAACTGCTTTCTGCCCATGCTATAGGTGAAAGACGGCTACATTGCGGGCTTCTAATGCCAGGAGGGCGTCCATAGACATCCTCCCATCATTGTGCTGCTCTCCTGCCCCGGGCGGTGCGTTCTGTGATTCTCAAATCCTTCGGACTCGACTGATCACAGAAAAGGGTAAAGGGCCAATCACAGCAGCCCTTTACTATGTGATCAGCTGTCAGCCAATGACAGCTGATCATGGAAGTAAACACAAGCTGGTTATCGGCTTTTTTCACCTCATGCTGACAGCGTGAGGAGAAAAGAAGGAAGCCGATAACCAGCCTCAACTACAGGGACATCGGTCCCACATAGTGCCCACCAGTGATGCTAATCAGTGCCCACCTGTGCTGCTAATCAGTGCCCACCAGTGCTGCTAATCAGTGCCCACTAGTGCTGCCAATCAGTGCCCATTCAATGCTGCTAATCAGTGACCATCAGTGCTGCCAATCAGTGCCCATCAGTGCCTCATCATCAGTGTCACCTATCAGTGCTGCCTACCAGTGCCTCATCATCAATTCCCACCAGTGCCTCATCATCAGTGCAGCCTCATCAGTGCCCATAAGTGCCACCTATTAGTGTCCATCAGTGCACATCAGTGCCCATCAGTGCAGCCTCATCAGTGTCCAATAGTGCAGCCTATTAGTGCCCATCAGTGCAGTCTCATCAGTGCACAGTGAAGGAGAAAATTACCTGTTTGCTAAATTATATAAAAAAACTATGAAAAATGTTTTTTTTGTTTTTTTTTCCCATAATTTTCATTTTATTTTGTTTCTTTTGAAAAAATTTAAAAATCCAGTGGTGATTAAATACTACCAAAAGCAAGCTCTGTGAAAAAATTAATAAATATTTTGTTCGAGAACAGTGTTGCATGACCGTGCAAGTGCCCAGTAAGCAAGTGGTTAACATACTACTTTTTTTATTTCCACCCACTTTTCCTACTTCTTCCTCTATGGTGACCATACACAGTACCATCTAATTGTATACTTTAGATCTACCATCAAATATGTAGTGCAAGGGCCTGCTTAATTTGATAAAAATTAAATCGATTGTTCACATGGATTCAATAGTTTTGGTAAATCTAAAGAAAATTGTAAAATCAGATTGCATAGTGTATGGCCAACTTAATACAAGTAAATGGCAGGGTTTCGGCAGAGATTCTTGTGGATAGAGCTCTTGTGGGTAGAGTTCTTGTATAAACACACCAATTCTGCTTTCAAGCCCCATTCACATCATGTGAAGTGGGAGCGTACTTTTTTTGTCGCATTTTTCCCATTACAAACGCAGAAAAGTAGCTCATTGGGGATTTTGGTGTATTAGGGTTTGCATGTTTTTTACCACACATTTTGACGTCGTTGCCGCACATTTTTGCACGTGGCAAAATACGTGTTTGCGGCTGCATTTGGGTTCCATTATGTGTATAAAGGTGGCCATACACTATACAATCTAATTGAACAATCTCTCAGGGACACACTCCTGTTTTCAATACTACAGCTCTGCTCCACATAGGCTGTTAAGTGATCGCTCAGCTCCTGCACACTCTGCCTAATGAACGATCTGTGCAAGAAGAAGCTAAGGTACAAAATGATCAATCAATCAGAGGAAGACACTAGCTGTGTATTCAGTGATAATGATTCTTACTGATAATGACTGCATGTAACTATAGAGGTGGATTGGAGTTATCTCCTGAAGAGGAGGATAGGTGCACGGTATGTGTTAATGAGGTCAGCTGCTTAAGTACTCCCTTACTCTAATGGTTTTTGAGGAGTTTTCTATAGAGTAAAGTGGAAGATGAGTTGATGCCTGCCCTAGAAACTTATTTTTTGTAACAGAGGCACATTAAGGGTATAACCTGGAATTTAGAAACAACATAAAAAATATAAGCTGGAAGACATAAAAAGTTGAAGTTAGTCCACTTGCCACCATATCACGTACATGTAGATCATTTGACTTTAAGTGGTTATACAGGGATGATGCCTGCAGCTACAGGCATCATCCCAGTATTGTTTTTTGCAACCAACTTTTATGTAAAAGCAATCCTAGCGATTAAATAGTGGCTGGATGGCTTTTAAAGGTGGTTCTTTGGGCTCTACCCTCCCACCAGAGAGCCTGGAATGAAAGCCAGCAGTTCCACTGGCTTACCATAGAGCTTGTCAATTATCAGAAGGTCCTTGATGAGCTCTATGGTATAGGAAACTGGAAGTGACAAGCATGTTCGTCACTTCCAGTTTCCTGGATGTAAAAAGGACAATTTCTAAATTTAGAAAGTATCTGATTATACCCATCTTGGTGTGATCAGATGCTTGTAAGGGCAGAGGAAACATCTGGGGTCTATTAGATTGACAGCTTCAGCTCTGTTCTTGTGTGAAGGCGGGTGTATCCCTTCCCCCCGATTAGGTCTCACTGAGCATGGCAGAATGTAATTTCAGCTCCCTGTCCCCTGCTTTCTGAAAGCTGAGATAAGCTGTATAAATTCTGCACCTTAAACCGTTGTAGAGAAGAGATAAACAGGTACAACTTATATAGGAGGATTTGTTTCATCTCTGGGTATCATCTGAGGCTAGTCACTTGATTGTGTATACATTTTGACTCATGGCCCCTTTGTGTGTTAAAAGCCCATTTTTATTCTGTCTGTGCTGGCTGTGGCTCCACCCCAGGTGAAAAATCAATTTGTAGGCATTCCTTTGGGGAACTACAGCTATTACTGACTGTGTCAGAATTGTTTGAAAAACCTGCCTGAGGTGAAAGAAGTTACATAAACTTTTCTAAAAGTCAAAATGCCTATGTAATAATAATTTAATAGCAGCAGCCCTTTCAATGCTTTATGTTTAATCCAATCCTTCCTCTCCCCTGCTGTGCTGAATGACAATGTTTGTCTCAAGCATAAGTTAGAGAGTGCTGTCAGTCAGCCCCTTTATTATTTGTCTACTTGGTAGCAGTGTGGTCGGACAGCCGTGAGGGGGGGGGGGGGCAAATCAGAACGGGACCTAGCGCAAAGTACACTTTGTCCATGAAGGATTTACCTCTGTACTGCTACCCTGTCACCGCTGACAGGGCTTCCATCTTCACCCAATCTTCCTTCTGGGTTCGCAGGTTTCAGCAGCTTGAATGGCTGAGCCACAATGATGCCCCCCCGTGCGTGCATGCAAGAGTCACGCCGTGCACAGTGCTTTGAAGGAACGGCACGTGTATGCTGTTTCTTCAAAGCATTTGGCAGTGACATCACCGGTTGCTGCTCACTAGAATATCTCCTAAACGGTGCACGTTTAGGAAATATTAATTTTACCTACAGGTAAGCTTTAATATAAGACAGCAGGCACTCCCATAAGCCCATAGACAGATACATAATTGTGTGCAAAAAGTAAGCAGATCCGGTGGTCACTGTTTTTAGGGCATCCCCTCCTGCCTCCTGTACCTATTGGCTCATCGTTGGGATTGGCAGCTTACTAATCAACAGTGAGATGGAGCAAGAAATGGCAATCACAAGAACTTTGCCCTTTTCTGGGTAGCTCAGAGTTCTGGTAGCTCCATTCCTGAGCATGGGAAATAGTCTTTTCCACTCTCTCTATAAAAATGTATATAATATACTCTGAGGAGAGAGCTACTACCGCTTATAGAACCTTAGACATAAAGTCAAATAACAGCCTAGTAGGAGTAGTAATGCTATAATAACATCGCAGCTCCAGGGATTATGAAAGCTGACGTCAACTGTGTAGGTAGCAGGATGTATTCCTGACGACATTAGCTTGAAGTGGACCAAGCTTCTTCCAAACTGTACTAGATCATTGTTGAAACACCGTCCTTATAATATTGATGTTTTAAAAGTTATATATAATGTCACAGTCAAGCATCCAGAGAACAGTAGATGGTTTAATGAGTCAGGCCATTCTGAGTGATTGTGGGTAAGTACCAGACTATTTGTTGTATCATTGACTACGGCTTCATATTCATTTACACAAACACTAAATCTATTATCTCTATTCAAATACTGTAAATAATGGAATGTTCAGCAGTGTGGGAAGGCACATGTGGGTGTCATTTCTGCTGATGCTGGTGAATGGCCACTGACTATTCATGACCCATCTCTGAATATCTCTGAATTTCATTGTAAATTCTATAGTAAAAGAAACACTGCATTTTAATTCAGAAGATTGCAGACCATTCATCCAAGCTAGATTCATCTATCATACAAAATGTATGAAGTCCATTGAAGACTCTGGAGGTTATGATAAATTGTATGATGAACAACCTTGTTTAGTGGTGTTTCCTTCACCATTGACTTAAATCTGCAGGCAAAAAGTTAAATACACAGCTAAAATACATAAAAGTGGTCTGTTTTACCTGCAAAATATGGGACCAGGCCCGCTGATAGGGGGGGACCACCAGCCCTCTTGTAGGGGGCCCGAGCACACAGGGGGGCCTACACAGAGAGGGGGATTAGTGATGGACAACAAATACAGAAATCTTCCTCCAGCACCTGAATCTGATCTGTCCCTCTCCCTGCTATCAGCTTTTATCTGTTGAGAAAGAGACAGTTGTCCCTCACTAATCCCCCTCCATTCTGTGGGCCCCCCTCCCAGCACTCATCTCTGCTCAGGAGTTTATTTGTAAATTGTAACTTTGTTTCTCTCTCTCTGTCTCTCTGATCACTGAGCTCCAACTGCCCAGCCTGTATATTTTTCTCATCTCATCTTCATTTTTATTTACCATAGTTTTTTTTTTTGTAGATTCAGCAGGAATTATGCGAGTTATGTTATATTTGTGTCTGATAATAGTGATTTTGTTGTAATTTTAGCTAAATATATCTTTAATATTTTCTTGAGGGGCCCCTGCCAGGTAGTCTGTACGGGGCCCCCGCAATTTCTAACAGCAGCCCTGTATGGGACCCTTGTATATGTGCAGCTGCAAGGTGGGGAATGCCTCGGCCCGCTTATAATTGGCAGTCTGCAGTGAAAGCTTCCTCGTGGGATAGCTCAGGAGAAGATTAGTATCTGAACTTGCCAGAGCTCATTCCTAATTCACATCTATGCACTGTGGCGGCAGGCATTAAAGCGCACTAAATTATGCAAGGCCTTCCCTGAAAAAAACATTGTGTGGATGGCAGCATATGCTGCTAAAATCTGGATATAAATTCAGCATTTATGGTGTCTTTCCAGATGTGCAATCTGTTCATTCTATACACACTAATTAACTCCCATACCATCTAAGATGCAGATGCAGGCTTTTGAACTGTATGCTCATAACAAGCCAGAAGGTCCCTCTTCGTCTGACCACAGAAAAATTTTCCACATTGTAACAGACCATTTTAAAGAGCCTTGGCCCATGGAAGATGGCAACTTTTCTTGATTATGTTCAGATATGGGTTATTTTTTGCATAATAGAGCTTTGCATTTTTGGATGGCAAAATGAACTGTGTTCACAGACAGTGATTTATGGAAGTATCCCTTTAGCCATGCATGATGTCCATCACAGAATCATGCCTGTTTTTAATGCAGTGACGTCTGAGTTCCAATCCAATATTGTGTTTTGGCCTTGTTGCTTGCTCACAAAGATTTCTCCAGATTTTGGAATCTTTTGATGATATTATGCTCTGCAAATTATTATATATTTAAAGACTTTGCAATTTTACATTGAGAAACATTATTATGAAATTGTTCGACAATGTTTAGATTCAGCTTTTCACAGATTGGTGAACCTCTGCCCATCTTTACTTCTCAGACACTGTGACTCTTTAAGATGCTCTTTTTTACTAAGTCTTGTTACTGATCTGTTGACTTACCTAATTAGTTGCCAAATGTTCTTCCAACTGTTCCTTGTTAGTACCAATTTACTTTGCCGGCTTTTTGTTGCCCTGTCCCAAAGTTTCGAGATGTGTTGCTGCCATTTCTTACTCACAACTATGCACTGTGATGACAGGCACTAAAGTGCATACTTTAACACACATTGACAATGCATGGCAATGCACCTGCCCTATTTGCAATGTATTACGGTACCATTCATTGTGAAGGGTACTCTAATGCATTGTAAAGTAGAGTACAAAGCACAGTAGAACACCACAGCACACATACTGTAGGTTGTGGTGCACTGCATTTTGAAAAAAGGGTCATGAACATTTTTATTTGTTGTGGTGGTTTGGTAGCCCATTCTTACAGTGGTGCTGAGAGTAGAAGGTTTTTACTTTTTTCGATGAGGGTTCATATATTTATTTTTTTCTCAGTCACAATAGTTAATATCACTAAGGATGCAAGTATCACCCAACCAAATAAGCCTACTGAAAATGTCCCGTGACATAACCAGACCTTAATTTACTTCATGTTTCTAGAGGTCAAAATCGCTATAGCGACAGCGTGGAAAAGCCCTGTTATAGACTTTGTGTTAGTGAAACCGAAATTCAAGTGGATCATGTTAAATGAAAAAATTGTGAATGTCCTACGAGATCAACAATCCATCTTCGACAAAATATGGTCCCCTTGGCTTGCTTATTTACAGGTGCCAAATGAACGAAACTAACTTTATGAATGATCGACAGAGGATCCCCGGACGGGTTCGCCTCTTTTTTTCTTTTCCTTTTCTCACCTCTTCAATTGTTCCCTTGATTCTTGCCAGCATTGGCATCATGCTCTAACAGCTTTTTTTCTTTTTTCTTACTTAAGTTACTTTGTTTTTACATTTGGGGAATTGGAGTCTCTCATATAGGACCGTTTAGTTGCTCGGCAATAGAAACTACTTTGGAAGCTATAACCACAGTATAAAGGCTTTCTTATTTTGCAGGCCTATTTAAAGTGATTACGCTTTAGTGAGGCCTCGACCCCAAGATATATATTCTGATTAATTGGGCGGTCATCTGGAGGGCTACCCACAGAGTGTTTGTGATGTTCTTTTTGTTTTACATTTAGTCTATAGGTCAATGCTTGTTTTCCCTGTTTACATGTGTTTGTGCCCAGGCGCTCACCCGTGGCCTTATGGAGGACCTAACCTGATTGTCAAGATCTTCTTTTGTTCTCTCCCCCCCCCCCCCCCCCCGCCCTTTATGTACCAATTTTGTTACATGTACAGAGCATGAAAAAATTGTTTGATACTCCGCCAAGTGATCATTTACTCTTTGCTTATTTCAAAATAATAATAATAAGAAACAATTGAAACAGAAGGTTTTTTACTTTCATGCATTCTACGCATGAAAGTAAAAAAACACCTTCAGAGTAAGGAAAGGGATGGTCTGCACTCAGGATGACATCCAAAATAGTATTTCTTTATTAGGTAAACATTCACAAAGCTGTAAAACAGCCTACGCATTTTGGACGTTAGTCCTTAGTAGGGATGGGCCGAACACCCCCTTTTTCGATTCTCAGCAAAACTCCTGAACAGGGGAAATGTTCTAACCTAAATGGCGAATCCCATTGAAGCCTACGGGGAGCAAACAGGAAAAATCAAAAGTGCCCATTTCGAAAGCCTATATGCAGGTAATTGGCCTTAAAAGGGGTATGAGGGTCTGGGTACTGCCCTGGGGGACATGTATCAATAAAAAAATTAAAATTAAAAATATTTTTTACAGGAGAAGTGATTTTATTTATGCTTAAAGTGCAACAATAAAAATGAAAAATGTCTTTAAATATAGTGCCTGGGGGGGTCCCCTTAATGTTCCTGTAAATTGGTGCATCTGTAGAATACATAAAACATGCTACAGCAAAAATGACATTTCTAAAGAATACAAAAAACGAGTCAAATCCCATTTAAAATGACTTGCGGTTACAATTGCCGGCTATTGAAAAAATAAATCGAAAATGCCAAAAATTTTAAAAAACGATGCGTGCCCCTCCCAAAATCGATACCAGACCCTTATCTGAGCATGCAGCCTGGCAGGTCAGGAAATGGGGGAGGACGAGCGAGCACCCCCCCCCCCCTGAACCATAACAGACCCCATGCCCTCAACATGAGGACAAGGGCCTCTTCCCGACAACTCTGGCCTGTGGTTGTTGGGGTCTGCGGGTGGGGGGGGCTTATTAAAATCTGATCCCACCCAACCCCCCATGTAATTGGGTATTAGGTATACAGTACCCCTACCCATTCACCAAAAAAGTGTACAAAAGTACATGGGACAGTTTTTGACAAATCCTTTATTTAAAAATAAAAAAATAGTGTCCCTTGATGTAAATCCATTGTCAATTACGCAGCCCGCCACCCTAAAAAATAGAAAAAATTAAAAACATTGCACCGCTTAGGAGGCCTCTCACCATATGCCCGCTATGCGCTTTGACATTTCTTATATACTGTATACTGACCTCAAAGGGCAGAGCTTTTTTACTATTTTTCGGGTCTGATGGATTTACATCAAGGGACACTATTTTTTCATTTTTTAATAAAGGATTTGTCAAAAATTGTCTTGTGTGGTTATCATTTTTGTACACTTTTTTGGTGAATGAGTAAAGATACTATGTACCCAAAACCCATTTGCAAGGGGTAGGGGCTGGGATCTTGGGCCCCCCTTGTTAAAGGGGGTTTCCAGATTCTGATAAGCTCCCCACCTGCAGAGCCTGACAACCACAGCCCAGAATTGTCGGGAAGAGGCCCTTGTCCCCATCAGAGGCAAAGCCCCCCCGCCTCAAAGCACCCACCATCTCTCATTCGCCCCCCCCCCCTTCCTGACATGCCAGGCTGCGTGCCCGGATAAGGGTCTGGTATGGTTTTTTTTGGGGGAGGCCACGCCATTTTTTTTAATTTTTTTATTTTGGCGAACGCAGATATTCAGCCTGAAATCATGCTCTAGTTGAACTGTTCGCCCATCCCTAGTCCATAGTCATGGCTGATAAAAAACAAAGTAAGTAACACTTCAATTTGACCTTTTTATATACTATTTAAATGTTACTTATTTTGTTTTTTTATCAGCCATGACTAAGGACTAACGTATGAAACACAGAGGCTGTTTTACAGTTTTGTACATGTTTACCTAATGAAGAAATACTATTTTGGATGTCATCCTGAGTACCAACCATCCCTTTCCTCACTTTGGTACAATGGAGGTGTCATCAGCCTCAAGGTCTGAGCACTGGGCGAAGCTTTTATGTAGGAAGGTTGTAGCGCCTATGCACCTGCTTTACAAAAAAATTTCAGTTTGCAGCTCCTCCAACAACCCCCCCCCCCAATACCTACCCGAGTCTGATCATGATCCAGCGAACTGCATGAAAGTGGCTGCTCTCCCCGTTCTTTGCCTCCTCAATGGTTGAGAGACAGCAGTGAGAGCCATTAGCTATCACTGCTGTCATTCACAGGTAGTGAGGGAGGGAGAGGGGGCAGGGCCGAGCCTCGTTCTGTGTGTCTTATGGACACACAGAGTGGGGCTCTTGAGCAAGCACACACAAATGCCTCATAACAAGTAGCTTTCTATGGGGGCACTTGAAGAAGAGGAGGAGCCAGGAGCGCCAATGAGGGACCCGAAAAGGTAAGTACAACATGTTTGTTACTTTTTTTTTCACCTTTATTATCACGATTGATGAAAAGGCTGCCTTAATGCAACGAGCGTTAACGCATGCCATAAGGAGTGTACAAAGCTTGTGTGTTAATGCACCACAACGGATCGCTTTAGTGTAAATGGGCCCTTTATATTTCTGTTCACTCTGTTCAAGATTTACACAGCTCTGCCACACAGAACAGTCCTGTCTGGAATGCCAGAAGTTTTGACTTTTCTCTACTTCAGATTAATTTACACTTACAGTTTTTGTTGAACAATCTTGTGAATGGACAGTTAAAGGAGTAGCAGCAGACTATTGAGCTCATCTCTCAGTCACTCTACTTTGTCCTTCTATCAACAAGTCCCTCACTAGCACATGAGCACTGCAGCAACAAGTGATTGGCTCCTTGTGCTGCTTCAGACAGGCCCGGAGCATGATAGGGGGGGCAGGGTATACCAGGCAGCACAGGGTTAATACTAACAAGGGTATGATCGAGAGGTCACTTACTGTGATAGGTGGGTTATTGGAAAGGTGGGGCTGCAGTCAGTGTAATACAGGAAGGTGACCTTATATTGCGGCAGACCCATTGGAGCAACGGATGAATTGGAATCGACCCCTCTTGCTTGCTGTGTTCCTGCCTGCCTGGCTTCATCATGAGTGAACTGGATCTGCTTTTGGGACAGCTTCGGTCTGCTGCTGCCTCCCGGGGCACGGCATGGCTCCAGCAGACGGTCTCCTTTATAATTGGAGTGGAGACTTCTGAAGAAGGGCACCGGCCCCAGTGCGTTCAGTGGTCCCAGCCTCTGGAGCATTTCAGCCCTCCGGTGTCCCCTAGAGCTCTGCGCCCCAGCGAGAGCCCCTACAGGGACCCCCCAGGCCCGCTGTCTCAGCAATTACCCACTGCTGCTAGTGCTGGTCCTGGGAGAAATTCCCATTGCCGGTGGAGCTCTTCCAGGTGGGGCCACTCCCCCGTAATGTCCCTGGCCCCGCCTGTACATCGAGTCTGGAATGTGTGCCTCCCTGGCCAGTGATGTTCCTACTGTCGGGCAGCTCGGCGGGGGAGAGTGACTTATGCGGGCCAATCCAGATGGAACGGTCGGTGACCCTCCTGCGTGCACATACGGCTCAGTGGTGTCCCCAGTGCCGCACCTGGCAAGAGCTCCAGCAGGAAAAGACCCATGTCATCTGGTGGCGGGTTGAGGCCTTCCCGCCGGGGCGGTGCAGCAAAGCACGTGGCCTGGACCCTCTGTGCCACACAGCACACTCTAGGACAACCGGAATGAGGCAGCTGCAGCTAGATCGGAAGTGGAGCTGTCCAGCTCCAAAGATGGGGAGGTTCCAGGTCCCTCATCAGCGGTGGAGTCCAGATCTGCGGCTAAGGGGCTTTGCCCTGGTCAGCCTAGTGAGTCCATTACTTCTACTAGTGCCTCAGTGTGCCTTACATGCTGTATTAGATTTGGGTTTAGGCTGGGGTGATGCAGCATGTTTGGGGGGGTTTCGGCTGCTGTCCACGGTACCCCCCACACCTCACATAGCGGAACCTGAGTCCGCTGCATCCGGTGCATTCTTAGGCCTGCAGGAATTGGTGACGGGTTTGCGGTCGTTGGTGCAACGACTAGACATAGCCTTTGGGGCCGTGGCGACTCCCCTGCCCGCCTGGGTTCCAGGAGCATCCTAAGGTCTTTCTACCAGGGCTGCAGTGGAGTTGTGGACCAGCTCGGTTTCCTCTTCAGGGACGGCCCTGGTGTTGTCGTCAGGGGCCCCATCGACAACACCTATGTCGGGGGACAAGGCAGAGGACCCCAAGAATGGAGGTAAGTCTGTGGACACAATCTGCTTGCCGGATATCGCAAATGTGAAGTATACGTGTGCTTTAAAGGCCCCTTGGGGGAGCATCTGAATCCGGAAGTGCGGGAGAGAATTTGAAAGGATGAGTACCTAGAGATATTTACATTACCCCCTTTGGAAAAATTCAACTTGGACTGGTTGAAGCCTGAAGATACCAAGAAGGAGGACGAGAGGAAGCGTCAGTTTCGATTGATCCCGCGCACGTTTAGCAACTGGTTGCAGGCCTTTGCTATCTTGGCCAGAGTTATAGGGGAGAAGTACCAGGAGAATTATTCGGGTCTCTTTGGTTATCTGGAAACTATTAGTGAGGCCAACCATGTTTATGGGGCGGTCGCATGGCTTCTTTATGACAGCCGGCTCCTCCCTTTTTTCCAAAGGAGGCGTTAGTCTGAACACTCCTGGACAGTCGGCTGCAAAGCTTCGGGGGTTCTGCTGGCAAGTCAACGAATGAATGAGTGCTCGGGATGCGGGGGCACTCACGCCCTATCCTGCTGCTTTAAACAGGGCAGGGGTTGTTTCGGAGGATGCTTCAGGAAAAAGGGATGGCGCCGGTGAAGGTGGAAAGGATGCGGCCTTTCCTAAATAGGTATCTGGATCGGGCGGCTGCTCAGTTGTTAGAAGTGAGTTTTTCATTTGGTTTTGTTATTCTGCGTTCTCTTTCCCGAATTCCCCCAATGGCAGATAACTTCCGTTCTACCAGGTTGCATCCCGAGGTGGTTTCTGAAAAATTGGCCAAGGAAGTCGCGTTGGGACACATGGCTGGGCCGTTCACTCAACCCCCCCTTGCCAATTTAGTAGTTTCCCCTTTGGGCTTGGTTACCAAAAAGGAAACCTAAGAAGGTCTGTCTTATTCCCCAAAGGTGGCTCATTCAACAATGCGATAGATCTGGAGGCTTGTGCGGTGTCTTACACCTCGTTTGATGCAGCCATCTTTTGGGTACAGCACTAACGGTGTGGTGCCCTCATGGCTAAGATGGAAATTGAGGTGGCTTTCTGGTTGCTGCTGGTGCATCCACAGAGTTTTCACCTCTTGGGTTGCAGGTGGTTGGATTTTTTTTATGTGGACCACTGTCTTCCTATGGGTTGTTCTATCTCTTGTGCCTTCTTCGAAATGTTCAGCTCCTTTGTTGAATGGATGGTCCTGGAGGTATCGGGGGTCAGTTCCGTCATGCATTATTTGGATGACTTTTTGTGTGTGGGTCCCCCCTCGTCCGACTTGTGTGGCCTTTTGCTGGCCATGAGTCAACATGTGGCCGAGTGTTTTGGTAGTCCATTGGCGGCGGATAAGACTAAAGGCCCAATCACGACAATCAGTTTTTTGAGGACTGTTGTTGACTCTACTACCATGGAATGTCGCTTGCCTGAGGACAAACTGCTCGCTCTTAAATCCGAAATTGGTTTGGTAGTTAGTAAGCGAAAAATTCAACTCTGGCAGTTGCAGTCTCTCCTCAACAAGCTCAACTTTGCATGCTGCATTATGCCGATGGGTCAGGGTTTTAGGGGCAGCTATCGCAGGGGACTCATCAACGCGTCACTTCATTACGTTGAATTCGGAACACAGGGAGGATTTGAGGGTCTAGCATGTCTTCCTGGGTACCTACAATGGCCATTCCCTTTGGCAACAGGGCCCTGTCAGCAATTTTGTTGTGGACCTGTACACGGATGCTGCGTGCTCCAAAGGCTATGGCACCTTTCTTGGTGGCCTGTGAAGTGAGGAGCGTTGGCTGGAGGAGTGGTGAGAGGCCAGGTTCTTGCAGAACCTGGTCCTATTGGAACTTTTTCCTCGGGCTGGTTGCTGTGAAACTTTGGGGGGATTATTTCTGGAATAAGAAAATTAGTTTACACTGTGACAACATAGGAGTGGTGCAGGGTATTAACCGGATTTCGGCCTGTTCCCTGCCGGTTATCAGGTTGCTGCGTCATCTACTTTTGCTCTGCCTGCAGTTAAATGTATTATTATATGCTGTACACCTGCCAGGGGCGACTAACACATTGGCAGACAGATTCAGCTGGACAGGTTCCGAGATTTGGCACCAGATGCAGAGCAACACGGGGTGCCTTGTCCGAGGGAACTGTGGCAAATTGTGTTGGGGTCATCGTTGGGAACTCCTTGAGTGCGGCCACCTGGTCGGCCTATTCCAAGGTATGGATAGAATGGCAGGATCTTTTGGTGCGGGTGGCAGTCAAGACGGACAGTATGGAGCTTCGCTCTCTTTTGTTATACTTCATCTGTTTGAATTTTGAACAGTGGGTGTCAGTCTGAGCCATTAATCGTAAGTTGGCGGGTTTGGTGTTCCTGTTCAAGTTGTGGCGTGTCAAAGATGTCACCACGGACTTTGTTGTTAAACAAGCCTCAAAGGGCTATAGGAAGGGTTTCCGGAGGCAGGAAGGTCGCTGTCTGGTCACTTTTCGTATGCTGCAAGAATTGTTGGTTCAGGTAAGTTTCGTATGCACCTCTGAGTATGAGTCGCTTTTGTTTAAAACGGCGTTCGTACTGGCATTTTTTGGGGCTCTTTGGATTAGCAAGTTAGTTAGTCCTTTTAAAACTGTACATGGTGAGCTGCTGGCAAGTGAGGTGAGTTGTTCCAGTTCTTCGTTGGTTCTCTTAATTCATAGTTCTAAGACAGACCAGGCGGGCAGAGGTACATATTTATATATTTACAGGGTATGGGGTTCTCCGGATTGCATAGTGGCAGTGGTGGAGGAATTCAGGCATATATGCTCGCAGCGGCAAGGCGCCTTTCTGATGCATCAGTTGCCTGGTAGCATCGGCTTTTGATGCTCAGAGTTACTCCTAACACTCCTTCCGCACCGGGGCGGCTATGGAAGGTGCTCAGTGGGGTTTGGATGAGTCCGTTTTGAAGCGCATTGGCAGATGGGAATCCAATCACTTTAAGATATGTGTGCGTCCTGAATTGATCTAGTTTTTTAATGTTGGTTTGTCCTTTTGTTTGTACTGTTTGTGGTGCACAATTTCTGTCATGTTTTCTGATGTCTTTCTTTTACAGGCTCTGCTGTGTGCCTTGTGTGAATCTTGGGGCACTCATTTGTGTTTTGGGGGGCTAAGCGGGCAGAGGTTGGACCCAATGGTCGCCAGCTGGGTTTTCCCAGGACGGATGCCATTATTAGGTGGATAGGTATTCCAGGATTGTTGTGGTGCAGGGTCCTTCCGGAAAGGCACTGTTACGCTCAGCTTGACAGGGCACCAGACATATTGGAGCCGCACGTGGGTGGCAATGACCTGGATGTGTGGTTTATGCGTCACCTCATACTTTTTCTCATACTGCGTACAAACTTCCCGGACATGGTAGTGGTTTGGTCAGATATTATCGGCCCCACTTCTTGGGGTTTTGCTAGGTCGGTTGAGAAGCTGAACAAGGCGAGCATCAAAGTCAACAAGGAAGCTAATCATTTTTTTATGCGCAATGGGGGTTTTGTTGTTAGGCACCATGATCTAGAGGTGGATACCTGGCAGTATCTGCAGAGCGATGGGGTCCACTTGAATGCCATTGGGACAGACTTGTGGTCTCTGGGCATCCAAGATGGTGTTCAGAGAGCCCTATGTTTGTGGAGGGGCCCACAGGTGTAAGGTTTTACACCTGTGCGCACTGGCAGTTGGGGTCTTTGGAGGCGGTCACATTTTTGGAACAGTTTATAGGGTGACCCATCTAAGGTATGGTGTCCTCTATGGGATCCCAGTTACTGGTGGAATAACGGGGAAGTGGTAAAAAGGAGGAATCTGTGGTGAAGTGTGTTTGTCCCCGAGTCGGTGTTGCTTGGCTGGGGACCGTTAAGTATTAATGGTGATACACAATTTGAAATTTGGCTCTTTGGTGCCTCCCAAGACCAGTAACTTTTATTTTATGGGTACTGGATTATGTATTGTTTCTGTTTAAGAAAATGTTAATGGGTTCATTTGCTAATAAATGGCCAATTTCTCCAGATCGGTGTCATGAGTTATTTGTTCAGTGTAAAAAATTTGGGAGGGTCAGGGTAATTACGTTAGGGATCGACCGATATCGGTTTTTCGTTGCCGATACCGATATTTTGGCCATCGCATATCGGTATTGGCCGATATGGGCCGATATTTTGTACATCCTATGTCAGGGTTCGAGACTAGTCTTCTCCTCCTCCAACCATTAGGTGGTGATGCTCACGTAAGAGTAAAATTATGTCACATAGCATAATTCCTTTCCGTCTCTCACCCACTTGCCATAAGTGACACCTGGTTGATACCGCTCTGTCCAGCATACGATCTCGGAGATCACGTGAGTGGTGACACTGGACGTGACCACGTGAGCTCCGAGATCGTCATCGTATGCCGGACGGAGCGGTATCAGCCGGGTGTCACTTACGGCAAGTGGGTGAGAGACGTATCGGTATCGGGTGGGTGGAAGATGGAGCGGGTGAGAGACAGAGCAGTATTGAGTGGATGCCGAATGGAGCTGTATCACCCGGGTATCACTTACGGCAAGTGGGTGAGAGATACCGATTTGCCAGAAGATCTGCTAATGTGGAATTGCTTATATCTTTAATTTGTACATATGTGAGTTGCATATTTAATAACATTTGTAAACGGAATTATGCTATGTCACCTAATTTTTCCCTTACATGAGCAATATTTGAAATTTCAGCCAGTTCCAGGGCCAATAAAGATATATCGGCAAAAGTCAATATCGGCCCTCGATATATCGGCCTTGCCGATAATCGGTCGATCCCTAAATAACGTATTAGGTGTATACATCTGTGGTACCCCAGCCATGCCTCTTCCAGTCAGTCCAGTACAGGGATTGCAAGAGGCTGACACCAAGTCATAATTTAGATACTTACATTACTTGCATTTTAAGAAGGGGCATGTTGGTCCTGGCTGTTCTAGTCAAAATCAACAATCCTCTGCCACCCCCCTCACCTCTACACACAGCCATAATCTTTTGGTGTTGCGCAGATTAGTGCCCACCAGGGGTGAGCTCCCACATCCTAGTCCAAACCTACTTGAGCTATCCCTTCAGGAATCTGTCACTGTGGACCAGGGTTCAATATTGAGTTGGCCCACCCTTTGCAGCTATAACTTGGCCCCTTAGTTCCAGTGAAGGGAACTCTTAAGGCATCAGCACACCAAGACATTTTGGACAATTTTATGCTCCCAACTTTGGGGAACAGTTTGGGGTTGGCCGCTTCCTGTTCCAATATGACTGCACCAGTGCACAAAGAAAAGCCCAAAAAGACATGGATGAGTGAGTTTTGGGTGAAGGAACGTGACTGGCCTGCACAGAGTCCTGATCTATACCCGATAGAACACCTTTGGGATGAATTAGAGCGGAGACTGCGAGCCAGGCCTTCTCTACATTATCAGTGCCTGACCTCACAAATGTGCTTCTGGAAGAACGATCAAACATTCTCATAGACACACTCCTAAACCTAGTGGACAACTTTCCCAGAAGTGTTAAAGCTGTTATAGCTGCAAAGGCTGGGCCAATATTGAATAGAGAAAAACTATTGCGCTACTAAAAACAGTTACAAAATCAGCTGCAGGCACTACAATACAACAATATTGTTAGAATCACTATATCTACAAAATGTGTTGCTAAAATTGGTATAAAAAATTAAACGTGTTATAACACATAGTAAATTCATAATAAATGCAGTGTAAATGAGTATATCAAATAACAAAATTGCAAAGTGCAAAAAAACTGTTAAATAAAGTGTGCAAAAGAGGTTACAGAAGAGTCCAAAAAATACTTCCACCTTCCAGTAGAGGTCAGAAGAAAGTAAACTTTAAAAACTAATTTAAAAAGTCAAAGTGTCCAAATCCGGATATGAATATGAAGGGAGAAGTTCTGTTTTCCAGGATGAAAAGAAGGGGAATGACACTACCAGTGCTTCAATCACCAAAGGGGAAAACTTGAGAGCGCTTACCAGAGGTAGTGGACTCTAATTACCATATGGCAAGAAAGTCGCATGGGCTTTAAGAGTATGGTCTTGTTAAAGCAACCCTTGTTATATGATCTCACTCTCGCTGGTTCAGATACTCAAAAGGATAGAAAAAAACCCCACATAGTGTATTAACGTCCAAATTTGAGTATTTATTAAAAGGTGTAAAACTTACATTTTCCATATGAATGGCAAGCATAAAACACATGTGTCTTGAATGGGCGCAGTATCAAGATGAAAGCTCATTGAAGTGAGCTTTCATCTTGATACCACGCCCATCCAGGAACACAGAACTTCTCCCTTCATATGGATATTCATTTCTGGATTTGGACACTTTGACTTTTTAAATTTGTTTTTAAAGTTTACTTTCTTCTGACCTCTACTGGAAGGTTGAAGTATTTTTTGGACTCTTCTGAAACCTCCATTGCACACTTTATTGCACAGTTTTTTTTGCACTTTTGTCATTTGATATACTCATTTACACTGCATTTATTATGAATTTATTATGTGTTAAAACACGTTTCATTTTTATACCAATTTTAGTGTGGAATTTTATATATATAGCAATTCAATATTGAACCCTACGGACTAAGACTGGGATGCCATTAAAGTTCATGTGCCTGTAAAGGCAGGCGTCCCAATACTTTTGGCAATATAGTGTACATTAGAGTATGTAGCATTAAGGCAGCATTTATTTGGAATAGGATACCAATGTACCACTCCACACCGCAATGCAGCTCAGTAAAATGAGCATATGATTTCATCTTTGCATTGTGGTGCAATGAAACACACGCATTGAGTCAGGCTTACAAGATGCGTTAAGGAGTTATTGGCAGGATCAGCAAGTGAAAATAAAGGAACAAAGTCAGAAAATCAATGCAGCCACTTAATCTGAGGACTAGTAAGCTGCAGCATATTACATTTTTGTTCCTGGGTTAGGATACACTTTAAGGCTGAGCTTTATATATGGATTTTCACATTCTCCCAGGCAGTGCACACTGACTCAAGATGCATTTGTTGATTCAACTTAGCACATCACACCATTTTCAGAGATTTAAAACAGATGATAGCTGTTATTACATTCTAGGTCACGGCCATCACTCAGCTGAATCATTCATCCATTCATTCTGTGGCAGTATGACAGGACGATCATCCCATAAAAAAGTAACAAAGCCAGCAGCACACAATGTACGGAAGACAGGTACGAACAAAATGCTACATGTAATGTACTATCTCTACAATAGATCCTTTGTATCCAAATGTGCTTATCAGCACAGGAACCATATCAATGTGTTATAGAAAACAAACCAACAGATAGTCATTTATGCACTTTCTCCTTATTTCACGTCTCCAGGGGCGTGGATGCTGCAGAACATTCATACTGTGACAAAAAGCATAACATATGAAACAAAAATAATAATAAAACTTGGTCTATACAGCAACAGGTGTTATTTAAAGTTCATCTCCAGTGTATTACCAAAAGAACAAGAAGGCCACACACAGATGATGTCTGTCAGGGAGGTGCCCTCAGCCCCTGCATCTCCTGCACTATGCCCGCAGCCCCTGCATCATGCAAGCAGCCCCTGCATCTCCTGCACCATGTCCGCAGCCTCTGCATCTTTTGCACCATGCCCGCAGCTTCTTCCTCTCCTGTACCATGCCCACAGCCTCTGGTATCTATTTTTATTTTTGAAACTTACCAGTAGCTGCTGCATTTCCCATCGTAGGCTTATACTCGAGTCAATAAGTTTTCCCAGTTTTTTGTGGTAAAATAGGTGCCTCGGCTTATATTCGGATTGGCTTATACTCGATTATATACGGTAATAATGTCCCCAGTGGTAGCTCCAACATCAGTCGTGATGACCATCGCCGTCCCAGCCGCTGACTCGATAAAAAAAAAAAAAACGCTGTTTCCTTGACGAAGGCTCCTGCCGTTCTGACAGCTCTGGTGTCTGACAGTTCTTATTTAACTAAGGGGTGTGGCCATGCAGTGATGTCACCCGGAGAACCCGCCCCCTTGTAAAGTCATGGACCCATCACGCCCCATAGTTATACAAGAACTGTCAGACACCGTAGCTACCAGAACAGCGTGAGCCTTCATCATGGCAAGAGCGTTTTTTTTTTTAACTGAGTCGGCGGCAATCATGATTGATGTTGGAGCTACCACGGGGGGACATTCATAATTTTTACCCCATACTCATTCACATGAGGGGGCTTCCAGAAGTCGATAATTCCCCCGCCCGCAGTCCCCCACAACCACAGTCCAAAGTTGTGGGGAAGAGGCCCTTGTCCTCATCAACATGGAGACAAGGTGCTTAGAGGTGCCCCCCTGTCCCAAAGCACCCCCCTATGTTGAGGGCATGTGGCTTGGTATGGTTCAGGAGAATAAGCTCGCCCTCCCCCTTTCCTGGCCTGCTAGGCTACATGCTTGGATAAAAGGGCACCTAATGCTGTTTTTTTTTTTTTAAATTTTGTTGTGAAGTTTCCCATTAAAATCTATACTAGACCTAAGGGTCTGGTAAGGATTATGGGGGGAGACCCCATGCTGTTTTTTTTTTCAATTAAGTTGGCATTGAAATGAGCACATGTTGCATGTCACAAGTCGGATCAGTTAAGATGGTGATCCAACTTGGATGGAACTTCCATTATATTCTATGGGCTGAAAACGCACCCAAGTCGGACAAAAGTAGTGCAAGAACCTTTTCAACAGTCAGAGCTAAACAAGTTAGATTAGTTAAGATGGCTCTCATAGGGAAACATTGATTTTGAAATGTCATGCAACGTGCTCTCAAAGTCGGTAAGCGCATGTCGCACCCTTGTGAACCGGGCCTTACAAGCCAGAACGCCAGGTGAAAACAGAGGGAAAAAAGCTTAACAAAGGAAAACTAATGCAGCTAACACATCAAATGATTGGTAAGCTGCAATATATGACATTCTTTTTGTTTTGAATTTAATACCACTTTAAGTTAGAAAGCAACGGGTATAAAGGCGGACGTGAAAGTTTTTCTCTTACATATTTTGAGACATAGAATTATTCACAAGCAAAACATTAAATACCAATCAAAGCCCTTGTGCAGATTTTGGCACCCACCTGAACTAGTTGATGCAGGAGACTTGCTGCGCCTGGATGGTCCCGGACTCTTGGTTGCACTACGACGTGGTATATTCGGAAGCTTAGTGTATGAAGTAGATTTAACGACCCGACATTCTGAAAGAGAAAGCTATATCTTAGAATCTGCTATCATCAATATAGTGGGATTATTGTGAAACTTCTGCTTCTTCCCTGCATAAATCAGTCCTCTTTTATAAATATATAAATGTACTGTTATGAAATGACTGTGGAAAAGAATAATTATTCATCAATGGTGAGCTGAGTTCATTACCAATTTTTAGGAGCTTGTTTATAGGCATGCCATCATTTATTTATTGCAGATAGTTATAAAGAGCAGTTGACTTACACAGCACTTTACATATTGTACATTCACATCAGTCCCTGCCCTGCATGTCTTTGGAGTGTAGGATAAAACCAATACAAGGACAGGGAGAACATACAAACTCCAGGCAGATAGTGGTCTAGTAGACAGGAACCAGGGACTCCAAGGTCAAGGCTAAAGTGCTAAACACTAAGCAACTGTAAATCCCATTACCCTTATAATTTGGTTTAGCTCCTCTAACACCATTAACTGCCAATCCCATTACCCTTATAATTTGGCTTAGCTCCTCTAACACCCTTAAATGCCATCTTTTAATGGCCAGGTGGGCACCCTTCCCGTCCACCCTGGGCCCTACCAAGGAGAACTGGGTATGACTAATACGGTGCTTGAAATTTCAGTACAACAAGGTAGGGGCTCAATTTATTTCTGGCAGGGTCAATTTTTCTTTTTTTTCTGTACCTATCAAACATACTTTTTCAATGGAAGTTTATTGTAAAAGAGTAATTCTACTTTAGTTTAGAAAAAAAAAAAACACTCCCTTCAGGGTGATCGGTGTACTATACAGTGCAAGGATTTTAACAAGCTGTGTTGCGGGTTCCTACCTTTTTGTTATTCTGAAGAAAAAGCTGGTTGTTTATCTGTGTTCATATACAGAGTGAAGGTGAATGGGAGTGACTTTATAATTATCAATCAGCTAATGCACTTGCAGGGTTCTAATAAGGAAAGTAGCAGGGTCTGAATCTCTATAGATGTGATTTCCCTTTGGAAGAATCTTGCCAAAAAATATTGTTGCAGGAGATGCTCAATATCTGACTTGTTTCTTAGTGCAGACTTTTGGGAAAATCAGTAAGCCTATCACACAGGCAGAAAACTACATTTCTGGAGGGGAGCCTTCTGTACACCCATATGTGTACAGAACGGCTCCAAATAGCCATATTGCATTGGATTTTACAGAAAACTACAGCGCTGCAGATTAGAAAGGAAAGGTAGTTTTTAATAACATTTAATTACAATATGACTTGTGTTGCAATTGTATACGCAATATTATTTTTTTGTTCTTCTGTTTTTTTCCCCCCACAAAAGTAGAGTTACCTTTAAGGTTTTATATCCACTTACCTCAAAAGGTAATTTAGAATAATCTAAATCAACTGAAACTCACCCACAAAATGATGATGATATGATATACATTAGAAAATCGAAACCCACTTGTTAATATAAAGGAGCAAATACATGAAGAGGAATGCTATATGAAGTACTATTTTAACTCGATTGTACTTTTTATGTAGTGACAGTTTAAAACCATTACTCAATATCTGTTATATGAATCATTGTCATTAAAACTTTATTCTGCTTTATAGAATGCATTAATATCAATCAGAAAATTGTACTGTAAGGTATTTTTAAGCTAACTATTGTATACTATATTTTATCTTTTTAACCCACATTCCCTAATTGTATAGGAACTGTTGTGCCCCTGTGTTTCGTGCCAAGGAAATTAGAACAATCCTTTAAAATAAGTTTGCTGTATTCGATAATCACTCTATATACCAAATGTATAAATATTACATAAATATATAAATATGATCCCCACACTCAGTAGATAAAATACACAATAAATGCTGCCACTTTAAATATACATAAAATACAAATAACATCTCTTACAAGTATGCCTAATGCACAATCACAGAATCCAGTAGCGCTAAAAAAATAAATAAAATGTCCAATTTAGTCCATATAATCATAAAATACATGAAAATGTCCATAAAGGTACAGTAACATAAATAGAAGAATAAAAAGTCCATAAACATGAACTAAAGAATCCTGGTATCCAAGTGCTGGAATGTAACACCTTCAAATCCACCACCAATGTGTGTGTGCAGAAACCCAATTGTGAGTTCACTCACCAGAAAGGTTTGCCTCCTACTCTCGTGGATCAGACAGACACGCTCAATAGCAGAACTCTGGTCAGCTGGTCACTTCCTTGAGCAAGGAAATGTTGTAGGCCCACAAGATGTCATGTAATGTAAATAGGCATGGTTATTCATTTTGAGGCATGGCCCCCACGTGGTCAAACCTGAGAGCAAGGAGGTGTTGTAGGCCCACAAGATGTCAAGTAACGTAAATAAGAATGGTTATTCATTTCACGGCATGGCCCCCACGTGGTCAAACCTGAGAGCAAGGAAGTTTTGTAGGCCCACAAGATGTCATGTAATGTAAATAGGCATGGTTATTCATTTCACGGCATGGCCCCCACGTGGTCAAACCTGAGAGCAAGGAAGTGTTGTAGGCCCACAAGATGTCATGTAACGTAAATAGGCATGGTTATTCATTTCACGGCATGGCCCCCACATGGTCAAACCCGAGAGCAAGGAAGTGTTGTAGGCCCACAAGATGTCATGTAACGTAAACAGGCATGGTTATTAATTTCACGGCATGGCCCCCACATGGTCAAACCTGAGAGCAAGGAAGTGTTGTAGGCCCACAAGATGTCATGTAATGTAAATAGGCATGGTTATTCATTTTACTGCATGGCCCCCACGTGATCAAACCTGAGAGCAAGGAAGTGTTGTAGGCCCACAAGATGTCATGTAACGTAAATAAGCATGGTTATTCATTTCACGGCATGGCCCCCCATGTGGTCAAACCTGAGAGCAAGGAAGTGTTGTAGGCCCACAAGATGTCATGTAATGTAAATAGGCATGGTTATCCATTTCACGGCATGGCCCCCACATGGTCAAACCTGAGAGCAAGGAAGTGTTGTAGACCCACAAGATGTCATGTAATGTAAATAGGCATGGTTATTCATTTCACGGCATGGCCCCCACGTGGTCAAACCTGAGAGCAAGGAAGTGTTGTAGGCCCACAAGATGTCATGTAACGTAAATAGGCATGGTTATTCATTTCACGGCATGGCCCCCACATGGTCAAACCCGAGAGCAAGGAAGTGTTGTAGGCCCACAAGATGTCATGTAACGTAAACAGGCATGGTTATTAATTTCACGGCATGGCCCCCACATGGTCAAACCTGAGAGCAAGGAAGTGTTGTAGGCCCACAAGATGTCATGTAATGTAAATAGGCATGGTTATTCATTTTACTGCATGGCCCCCACGTGATCAAACCTGAGAGCAAGGAAGTGTTGTAGGCCCACAAGATGTCATGTAACGTAAATAAGCATGGTTATTCATTTCACGGCATGGCCCCCCATGTGGTCAAACCTGAGAGCAAGGAAGTGTTGTAGGTACACAAGATGTCATGTAACGTAAATAAGCATGGTTATTCATTTCACGGCATGGCCCCCACTTGGTCAAACCAGTAGAAAACTACAGGAGGGGGCAGTGACAAGACCAGTCCCCCGGCACAAGGAGAGAGAGCAGCAGTGAGCAGTCTTAATTACAGGAAGTCTCACGCTGGATTACTGCACAGATCTGGAAGAAATACACAAAGCTCACCAAGATTCCAGAAGAAGACACATGACCAATGTACTTAGAGGATGTTTGTTTATTTCAGAGTTCATCTTTAAAGAAGAATACTAGATAGCCAGCTGACCAGAATCCTGATATTGAGCGTGTCTGCCTGATCCACGAGAGTGGGAGGCAAACCTTTCTGGTGAGTGAACTCACAATTGGGTGTCTGCACACACATTGGTGGTGGATTTGAAGGTGTTACATTCCAGCACTTGGATACCAGGGTTCTTCAGTTCATGTTTATGGACTTTTTATTCTTCTATTTATGTTAATGTACCTTTATGGACATTTTCATGTATTTTATGATTATATAGACTAAATTGGACATTTTATTTATTTTTAGCACTACTGGATTATGTGAGTGTGCATTAGGCATACTTGTGAGAGTTCTTATTTATATTTTAAGTTTGCTGTATTACTTCAATGCAGCCCTCTTTTGTCCTCAAGGGAGCTTTCACCCCAAGGTATCTGAAAATAACATTAACAATATATCTTTATCACTTGTAATTTTATGTTTCCCTGCTGGTCTATGGAATACTTAAAATATATGACTCTGGTTTGTTTCACAGCTGATGTTCTTCTTTCCTGCTTTACCCCTATGGTTCTAGCTGACGTTATCTTTTTGTTTGTGCAATTATTTCTCCAGCTGGTATAATATTAGCTTCTGGACAAGATACTTTGCTGCTGATATACTGCACACCTGGGCACATCTTGTACATTTTGTAGGAAGAACATAATGTAAAGATTTACTTTAAGCACATTTGCAGATCTGATCTATTTATTGCTCGGTACATTTTTAAAGGACTCTTATTTAATTGAGTTTAATGGAAAAAAAAATAGGCTAATGGATTAAAACTGCATCTTGCAATGTTTGATGACCTGAATAGTAAATAATGGATTTTTAAAACGTAGTGCAGTTTCCATGCATATATAACATGAGAACTGCAATACTTATGTACTGGTGTAAAGGACCCCTCGGGCCCCAGAGGCTTTAAATGTACTGTGGGTATAAAAGCTTGAACTTCATTTTGTTGTTCTCTGAGGAGGGCATTAACCTTTGTATGTTAACTGTTTGTGTGAGTATAAAGATGTTTAAAAAATTTTAAATGACCCTGGATGCATATATAATGGGTCCTAAAGTGTATGTTACTACAACATTTCATATTCCTGATATGTGTCTGTTGTATCATATACTTGTATGAAAAAGGATCTTGTTCTCTTTGTATTGCTTCCTTTGTATGAAATACCTGGTGATCCTGACAGCCTTCCTGCCTTCATATTTCAAACTGACCACACCAGGCATAGAAACACATCCATCCCAGTGTGGTCAGTTTTCCTCTTTGCATTTTACCTGTGAGCACAGCCTACCTGTACTCCAATGGTCAGATGTATGCTTAGATGCCTCAATGCACAGCACTTTACTGGAAAGATCAGTGTACTACTATTTCTTCCCTGCCTGTTGACACTGCCCCACCCCCCCCCACACCCCCAACCTCCCCCAGAAGTCCCCACCCCCGGCTCGCTAAGCACCTTATGCAGCTGAAAACAAAGGTCATGTGATCACTTATAAAAAAAAATTACCATTTTTTTATTTAGAATGTTTTATTATTATTATTAACCTCCCTGGCGGTATGATTGTTTCCGATTTTAGGTGCTGAAAGCGGTACCATTATTTTGCATGTAATTCTTAAGGACGAGCAGCCCAAACCAACTATTTACATATGATTTTTTTTACTGTGCATTCTTCTTTATAACATCTCGGGTATGATAAAGTTTGAAACACAAAATCATAAATTATAATAAAATAAATAACTATAAAAAGTTAAAGTATATGTATATATATATATATATATATATATACACACACACACACACACATACATACATATATATATATACACACACATACATACATACATATATATATATATATATATATATATAGTAAAGTAGAACTGCAGGCAAGGGCACTGGGGGGCAAAGTAATGTAAATTTATTTTATTTTGTAATGTAATTCGACAGGATTACAATATATCAGTGTGTTTGTGTGTTTTACTTTTCAAATTTGCAGCCGGTTCCACCCCCCTGCGATGTAACGCTCGCAGGGAACGGAAGACAAGGCTCAGAGGATCAGGCGGAAGATCCGGCCACCGTATGCTGCCGGAATACATTGCGGGATCCCAGGGAAAAAGGTAAATAACCTCTACCAGGATCCAGCAATGCTCCCTGGCGGTACCCCAAGTGTGGCTCGGGGTTACCGCTAATGGCACTGAAATTCCACCCCGAGCCACACTCGGGAATACCGCTATGGAGGTTAAACAGTATTTATATAGTGTCAACAGTTTGTGCAGAGCTTTTATATACGCACATTTTTTTTGTAGAATACGAAACTGTTTTGCGTTTCATTTCTATTTTAAACGGAATGTGTTGCTTTACAAGGTAAGGGTTCACATTTACTTTACCAGGAGAAAATCTAGATAGCTTCTTTACTTTCACCCTATAGAATAAAGTGCCATGTGTACTCAAAAATAGAAAAAATAGCAAATAAAGAAAACCAATATAGCGTATACATTTGCCACACAAATCATACTGTAATTGAATGTTATTAAAAATGACCTTTCCTTTTCAATCTGCAGCTGTTTTAATTTTCTGAAAATGCAATGCAATATGGCTACCTGGAGCTGTTATGTACACAGAATATGTACTGACCACACCCCAGAAACATAATTTCCTGCTTGTGTGATTAGCTCACTAATTTTTCCAATAGTCTGCACTAAGATACAAGTCAGATTTCTGGCATCCCCTGCAAGAAAAATTTAATTTTTGGTGAGATACTTCCAATAGGAACATGTCTAAAGAGATGCAGGCCCAGCAGCTTTCCTCATTAGAGCCCTGCAGCTGCCCCAGCTGATTGATAATTATGAAACCACTCCCATTTGACCCACTCAGCACATAGGCACAAAGGAACAAACAATTATTTCTTCTGAATAACAAAAGGTAGAAATCTGCAACAAAGTTTTTTAAAATCCTTATAATGTACATAGATCACACAGGGAGGAATGTTTTCTTTTCAACAAAAGTGTAGTTATGCTTTAAAGTTAACCTGGGGCTAGGCTATGGACATTCAAGTATTTGTTTATTCTTTATGAGCTGTAAATAAGCTTTATAAAAAATAACTAAGCTCTGTAGCTGCAGGCATTGTTGAGCAATTTGTTCTTAAAGGTCACTAGAGATATTTTGAAATGAGTAGTAGTAGGTTTCTGCACAGTGTACAGTATAGTGTGCTTACAATAAACAACAGAAAGGTGCTAAGTCACTGCTGCCAGAGGAAAAAAATGGGAGCTGAGCAGTGATTTGAGTGCATCTTTGTGAAATTTGAGCATGAATTTCTCCATAGTGCATCTAGCTACAGAGATCAGTAAGGGCTTGGTTAAAAGCTCATGTATTATTTGTTAAGAATCTGTAAATAAATGAATGTCCATAGCCTGGCCTCAGGTTTACTAAAGAACAGTAAAAGAGGGAATTTGTGTTGCACTCTGTTGTGCACAGCTGTTGCTAGGGTGATGGTAGAGATGCCTAAACATGCTGAAATATAATTGTGATTGCTGAAATTAAAAATGAAAATGTGCTGCAGCTGTTGTCAGAGGGATCTCCCTTTGTATGTTCTGGATTGAGAAGGGACGGATTAGACAGTTTGTCAAACTGTTTTTGCTGTCTGTGTTCTGGCTGAAAAGACTCCACCTCTCTAGTGATACTGTTGATCTTAGTCACCATGACAGAAAGTGATTGGAAACTCAACATGTTACAATTTACAATTTACATTACAAAGATCAGGAGTTGGGGGTATTCCACCTAGGCATCTGCGGGAGGAAGTGAAGGAATATCTCCCCAATTGGACAAAAAACAGCAGGAAATAAACTTACATGGGTTTTAACCATTCCCTATTCTATCCAAAATGAAAATCTAGAAATGGTACTGGAGAAGGAACAATAGCATTTTGCTGTAGCATGTGTGCACGGTGCAGCGTGTGGTGTGGTAGGCAGTGAACACACAGGGGTTTATTTACTAAAGGCAAATAGACTATAAACTTTTGTGAGTGCAGTTGTTTCAGAGCTTAATAAGTGAGGTAAGGTTTCACTTTACAAAGAATACCCTATTACATGCGAGGAAATTAAAAAAGCAGCATTTTTGTTTGCATGTGATTGGATGATAGAAGTCAGCAGAACTTTCCCTCATTTACTAAGCTTTGGCGCAACTGCACTTGCAGAGTGCAACTGCTAATGCAAAAGTGAACAGTCTTTTTGCCTTTAGTAAATCAATCCCACAGAGTCTAAGTCAGGCAATAACGTTATATTGTAGAAAAAGTTCAACATAATGGGTAGGCACACAGGTCCAGAGCCACTTGCGAACAGTGACAGTGGTCTAAAGACCTGAAGTTGCCAACAGCCTCTGCAATGAGGAGCAAAATTTCTCCTGGGCTGTCCACACCCATTGGGGAGGCTTCCTAGAGAGAGGTGGACATAATCCATAATCCATGCACTTTCCCTACACCTCTGGAACCTTTATCTACCTCTAAGCACTGTCCTTGTCAGATGTGGATCTTGTCCCTACATCTAGCCATTCACATAAAGCGTGCCAAACCTGGGGGCTTGAGTCTGAAATAGAGTCTGCCTCAACCAAGATGGCCACCAGAGTCACATGGGGTGCCAGCATCTAAGCTAACAGCTGTCTCCCTGTGACCGCAGGAAGTCATAGAGCAACCAAGTTCCCCACAATTTCCATCACCTTCTGTACTGTCAGGTTGAGCGCCACCTGCAGTGGGGAGCACAGACTGCATCTGCCTACCAAGCAAGACATACAGAAGACCATAGAGAGTGAAAGTGGGGTTAATTCGGGATCAAAAACATATTACTGCAGAAGTACTGCTGAAAAAAACACACAAAACAAAGAAACATTTTTTGTCATATAACTTTAAATAATCTAAAAGCAGTATTTTATGTCTCAGAAAAAAGAAAAAGCACAAAATAAAATTGCATGATCTTGACTTCATGGTGCAGCGATTCATAAAATACCATAGGTACGATGAATCAAATCTTTTTTATTTTTCTGATAAAGGGTAAACATTGACTTCCAAGGGCAGATCCCAACCCTTAATCAATATTTATCTGATTCACAGCTACCTGGACTACAAGGACGGCTATATACACAATCCAAAAAGCTGTGAGATTCTATTGGTGATTGTGTTTTTCAAAATTCATATCAAGCGATAATGCGTACATTTCTCTTTCTACCTATCTTGTTTGGGAACATTACCTGAATAGTAATATTTTGAGCTCAGAAGATACCAGGAAGGTTTGCTGACTTGAAGGAGCCGTAATTCAGAACAGCTTCAAAGTTTCTTTATCTAAAATATCTGAATTGGATCTTATAAGATTTACTATTTCCTTAGCAACCCACAGAATAAAAATGGGGCCTAAAAGAAAGGGAAAAATGGTATCGCTTTACATATGTCAGATAGTATAGATTTTTGTATATGCTCCCTTGTAAAATATAATGATTTTTAAAGCATAATTCTGGCCTTAAAAATGCAAGATGAGAGCCATGACCTTCACCACAATTGTGATGAGCTTTCTTGATATATGAGGACTCACGTGTGGCCTATGACATCACCAAAAGGGCAACATACAGTATATAATTAAAAGAGAAGTATGGGCTTCCCCCCCCCCCCCAATCATACTTACATAAGTGGATGCAGCATCGGTTCAATCTAACAATGAGAACCCTGAGTGATCAGGCACCTTCCCTGAGCAGAGAACGGTGACTGTCAGTCACCGCTCTCTGCTCTGCCCCCTCCACCCCCCCTCCCCACTCACTGGAGCACTGGGCTGTAAAGAGGGCAGGAGTGGCCAGCTCAGCGACTCTCTGAGAGGCTGAGCCAGGTGGACAAGCTCGGTGTCATCGGCAGACAGCGGACATCGGCCAGCTGTCTGCTGAAAATGGGTCGCAGGAGTGTAAAATTAACTGCACTCCTGTGTTCTTCTCCAATAAATGAGTGTAACACTACAGAAAGCTAGCAGACTAAGGACATACAATAGGAGATGGATGGTCAATGGGAACATTGCAAGAGAAGGTCAGAGACTGCAGACATGCTGCAGGAGATTGTCAGAGACTATGAACCTGCTGCAGGAGCTGTTGGAGACTGAGGACACATTCCAGGAGACAGTCAATACATGAGAGTGCTAGAGATCACTGCATTTATAGTCCCTTTATAAATCAATACTCCAAAATTTGTGCCCCCTTCAGCCCCTTTCAAAACTAGTTAATTTTTGATATGTTCCTCTTTGTTTCAGTATAAAAGATCAGAGAAAAAAAGCCTAAAAAGACAACAAGGGATAGACAGCACAAAATTAAAATAATGTGAAAAAAACAACAGCCCATTAAAGTGGTAATAAACCCAAAAGCAAACATTTAATATATTGCAGCTTGTGATGGCTACATTTCTTTTGTTCAAACTTTCTTCTTTCCATGATCTGATAATCCAGACAATTAGTCTGTTGTTTTTTTTTTTTTTTTAACAAAATAAGCTGTCCTGCAGGTTTAGCAGTTAGAGTTTTGGGACAAACCATTTACCACTGACAGGAGTGCTTGTAATGATTGGTCCTGTGTAAACAACTTACCGTGCTGACAGCGTGCTCCGTGCCCGCTCCCAGCAGAGTAGCTGGTAGGGATTGGTTAGCTGCTGATGCCTACTTGAGATTGGGAGGGTCTGATCATGTGACCGCTGTGACAGCCAATCACACCACGAATGCCCGAATACAAGGGCCCTGAGTGCTGCAAATTAGGTCCCAAAGGTCATTAGGTTGGGCACCAGGGCCATATAGCTTATGGGATGCCAAGGCTGCCCCAATTTTCTGTTTTGCCTGTTTTGTTTTACAAGTGTATATCCATGTACTATAGGTACTATTACCACCTTCTTTTGTCACTAGTGACACCAGTGAGCCCTGTAGCTATGAAGGCATGCACTAATGAGCTGGTGACAAGCAAGTGAAATCATGTTGAGCAAGCAGAGACGTAGATATCCAACACATGCAGAAGTCTCCGATCCTGAATTTTCTACCTGCCCTTGTAGCTCTGCAAGGGAACTCAGAGGCAATATTGGTAAGTATAGTTTTCATATTTTAAAGAGACTCTTTCTTTAGGATACATGTATTGTACATGGCATTTTCCCAAATTTTTCTAGTAGAAAAGATTCATGACACTTCAATCACATTAGTACAAGAGTTGGGCTTCTCTGTACAATAATCCTTCTGTAGATACAAAAGGTTTTACACAGTTTAGCTCTCAGTCTAAATCCTCTGTACACTCAACACTGGGCGCTAATTCTCTTTGTGGATCATCTCCTCCTCTAACACAATCTTCACATAAGGAAAATAAAAACTGCTCTCCAAAACACAATCCACCGCTACTATCTTACAACTCCAAGATGCTGAATAACTTACTGAGAGGTTTTGGTTTTCTCCTGTACCAAATACTAGTACTAACACCGAAAAACAACATCACACACCTAGAAAGAGATATCGTTCGGTCTAGTACAAGTTTAAGCTACAGATAATGTTCTAATGTCACACCTAGTGCCGAGGGATGTCCTGCCACTATAGTGTATATATATGGCACACACATACTCTGTTTTCTCCAAAATGCTTATATTGTTATATGTTCAATTTTGGGACCCTTACTTTTTAATATATTTATGTAGCACTGCCCCCTTGAGGGCTGCTGGATTTCTCACCTTATCGGGTTCCTCTGGGTTACAGGTAGCAATTGCATTCAGAAATGTAACACTTTACTCTCCGGCTCAGTCAATGAACAGTCTAGGGGTTTTATTTTATATTGGGATGGGAGAAGGGATAGAGTGGGATACTTCAGAACTTGAACTATTCACAATGCTGAGGACTTCTATCTGAGGATGCGGCTAGGCCGCAGTTTCACCTTGCCACTAGATGAAGTTGAGGTAAGGTTCCTGCAGACACTTGCTTAGTACTTATCTTCAGGGTACTTGCCAAGCACCCCCTTTCACTCCACCAGCTGACACCCGTCCTCTGACTATACTACTCCGCAGTGACCCCCTTCCTGGTCAGGCCCTTAGATACGATTCCCTGTACTCACAATACTGCTTTTCAGGTTCTCCAGTGTCTCAACTCCTCCTAGTCAGCTCTTCTGGACCTCTGGGTTCAGCGCCTCACTTCTGGCTCACCAGGCAGACTGCCTGTGACCATACACCAGCCGCTGCAGAAGAGGAGGCAGCGGCTACCCTCCTTCTGGGACTCTGCTAACCAGCCAAAGACCCCAAGCACATGTGCTCCTTGCTTTTATACCACACCCCACAATGCACCAAGACGGCCAGTCTGTGCCAATCACTGGGACTGTATCAAAGCCTGTGTACTCACTGGCCAGGTTTCCTCCACTGTGCAATGTGCCTCTCCATTGGACCAGTGGGGACACTCCCTAAGACCAGATGAATCACACACTGAGCAGACCTAACTCACAGATCCTGCTCCCTGTTAAGCAGAGAGCAATATAGAATTTACCTGCTGCTCCCCTGATAGGCAGACACAGCCAAAAACTATACTCACTCTCTAGCACCTACCTAGGAGGGTGCTACATTTAGCTATGCAGTGGAATAACATCCTTACAGGATGTCTCCAACTTACCAGCCGACCTCCATGCACTGTTGAATTGGGGAACTATGTGGCAATTCAAGTGTAAAGGGGCTGTAAAGGCAGAAGGTTTTTTTTTTTTTTTTTTTTTTATCTTAATGCATTCTATGCATTAAGATAAAAAGCCTTCTGTGTGCAGCAGCTCCCCTCAGCCCCCCTAAAACTTACCTGAGCCCCCTCTCGATCCAGCAATGTCCAGGAGTGCCTTGGCTATCCAGCACTCACCCTCCTGATTGCCTGAGACACAGCAGTGGTGTCATTGGCTCCCGCTGCTTTCCATTAAAGTCAGTTAGCCATTGAGGAGAGAGAGGGGGCGGGGCCGTACCACTGCTCCATGTCTGAATAGATACATGGAGCTTCGGCTTAGCTCGGGTGCCCTCATAGCAAGTTGCTTGCTGTGGGGCACTTAACTGGAGGGAGGGCCAGGAAAGCCAAAGAGGGACCCGAGAAGAGGAGGATCTGGGCTCCCCTGTCCTAAACAAATGCACAGAGCAGGTAAGTATAACATGTTTGTTATATTTCTAGAAAAGAAAATTAGATTTTACAATCTTTTAAGGTTGATAAATGTAAAGTTATGCATTTAGGGCCTAAAAATATGCATGCATTATACATACTAGGGGGGGTACAAATGGGGAAATCCATAGTGGAGAAGGATCTGGGTGTTCTGTTAGATCATAAGCTTAATAATAGCATGCATTGCCAAGCTGCAGTTTCCAAAGCAAGCAAAGTTTTTTCTTGTATTAGGAGAGGCATGGACTCCAGAGAGAGAGATACCATTTTTACCCTATACAAATCTTTAGTAAGACCTCATCTGGAAAATGCAGTTGAGTTTTCAGAACCAGTTCCCAAAAAGGATATCGGGGAACTGGAGAAAGTGCAGAGAAGGGCAACCAAACTGGTAAGAGGCATGGGGTAGTTTAGCTATGAGGAAAGATTAGAGAAACTGAATTTATTCTCTCTTGAGAAGAGGAAGTTAAGGGGGGGATATGATCAACATATTTAAATACATTAAGGGGTCTATATGGTAAACTTGGTGTTGAGTTATTACCTTTTGGGTTATCACAGAGGACAGGGGGGCACTCTTTACATCTGGAGGAAAAGAGTTTTATTCTCAAAATACGGAAAGGTTTCTTCACAGTAAGAGCTGTGAAAATGTGGGATAGACTCCTTAAAGAGCTGGTTCTGTCCAGCTTAGTAGATTGCTCTAAAAAAGGCCAAGATTACAGGTCCCTCTAAAAAAATTAGCATATTGTGATAAAGTTCATTATTTTCTGTAATGTACTGATAAACATTAGACTTTCATATATTTTAGATTCATTACACACAACTGAAGTAGTGCAAGCCTTTTATTGTTTTAATATTGATGATTTTGGCATACAGCTCATGAAAAACCAAAATTCCTATCTCAAAAAATTAGCATATCATGAAAAGGTTCTCTAAACGAGCTATTAACCTAATCATCTGAATCAACTAATTAACTCTAAAACACCTGCAAAAGATTCCTGAGGCTTTTAAAAACTCCCAGCCTGGTTCATTACTCAAAACCGCAATCATGGGTAAGACTGCCGACCTGACTGCTGTCCAGAAGGCCATCATTGACACCCTCAAGCAAGAGGGTAAGACACAGAAAGAAATTTCTGAACGAATAGGCTGTTCCCAGAGTGCTGTATCAAGGCACCTCAGTGGGAAGTCTGTGGGAAGGAAAAAGTGTGGCAGAAAACGCTGCACAACGAGAAGAGGTGACCAGACACTGAGGAAGACTGGGGAGAGGGAAATGCCGAAATGCCTGAAGTCCAGTGTCAAGTACCCACAGTCAGTGATGGTCTGGGGTGCCATGCCAGCTGCTGGTATTGGTCCACTGTGTTTTATCAAGGGCAGGGTCAATGCAGCTAGCTATAAGGAGATTTTGGAGCACTTCATGCTTCCATCTGCTGAAAAGCTTTATGGAGATGAAGATTTCATTTTTCAGCACAACCTGGCACCTGCTCACAGTGCCAAAACCACTGGTAAATGGTTTACTGACCATGGTATTACTGTGCTCAATTGGCCTGCCAACTCTCCTGACCTGAACCCCATAGAGAATCTGTGGGATGTTGTGAAGAGAAAGTTGAGAGACGCAAGACCCAACACTCTGGATGAGCTCAAGGCCGCTATCGAAGCATCCTGGGCCTCCATAACAACTCAGCAGTGCCACAGGCTGATTGCCTCCATGCCACGCCGCATTGAAGCAGTCTTTTCTGCAAAAGGATTCCCGACCAACTATTGAGTGCATAACTGAACATAATTTTTTGAAGGTTGACTTTTTTTGTATTAAAAACCCTTTTCTTTTATTGGTCGGATTAAATATGCTAATTTTTTGAGATAGGAATTTTGGGTTTTCATGAGCTGCATGCCAAAATCATCAATATTAAAACAATAAAAGGCTTGCACTACTTCAGTTGTGTGTAATGAATCTAAAATATATGAAAGTCTAATGTTTATCAGTACATTACAGAAAATAATGAACTTTATCACAATATGCTAATTTTTTGAGAGGGACCTGTATTTCCTAAATGCACAAAATATAACTGAATACTAACATTTATAGGTAAAGTTGATCCAGAGAATACCTGACTGCCTCTTGGAGGATCAGGAATTATTTTTTTCCCCTGATGGACCAAATTGGATTATGCTTTGCTGGGGTTTTCTTGCCTTCCTCTGGATCAACTGTGGGTATAAGATTGTATATTTTTTCCCTTTTATTGGTTGAACTAGATGGACTTGTGTCTTTTTTCAACCAGACTAACTATTAAAATAAATAATTAAATAAATAAAGTAAAGTGAATAAACTGATTATCTCCTGACAATGGCATCTGAAAGTGGGTGGGATATATTTGATATAAGTGAACATGGTATTCCTGAAGTTGATGTGTTGAAAGGAGAAAAAAATAGGCAAGCGGAAGGATTTGAGGCAGTTAGGGCTCAATAATGCACGTCGGGAGCGAAGCCTGCCCTGTGTAGTCCAATCCAAAAGAAGAGCTACTGTAGCTCAAACTGCTGAAAAAGTTAATGCAGGTTCTGATTGAAGGGTGTCAGAACACAAAATGCATTGCAGTTTGTTGTTTATGGGCCGGCGTAGCTGCCGACCTTTCAGGGTGCCCATGCTGGCTGTTGTCCACAGCCAAATGCACATACAATGGGCTCTGAGCATAAGAACTAGACCACAGAGTAATGAAAGAGGGTGGCCTGGTCTGATGAATCTCATTTTTTTTTACATCATGTGAATGACCAGATGCAGTATGGGAAGTCTGATCCTTGGAGGCTCCACCTCGCAACTTACAGAACTTAGGACTAATAGTACTTGCTAAGAACGGCTTAGTCTAGTGGAGGTCTAGTGGAGTCCATGCCTCAACATATCATGGCTGTTTTTAATGCAAAAGAGGGACCTACTCAATATTAGGTGGGTGGTCAGGTTATGGTGGGTGGTCATAATATTTTTGCTGATCAGTTGGCAATGCACTCAGACAAAAGCAAAGATTGCCTGAGTATAATCCAGCTTAGTCAGAAGAGTTCCGAGAGCTGATTGGAGGGAAGAGACACACTCCTTTCACACAGCACACAGTAACAGAGCTGAGACTGTCAATCTGCTGGAGGTCCCTCCCCTTTCACCATGTTTCTCTCTGTGTCAGGAAAATTTGTCAGAAGCAATTCATGTTGATAGCAGAGTAAAGAAGCAGCAGACAGAAATTACACTTTGGGGTTGATTTACTAAAACTAGAGCATGCAAAATCTGGTGCATCTCTGCAAAGAATAAAATCAGCTTCCAGTTTTTATTGTCAAAGCTTAATTGAACAAGCTGAAGTTAGAAGCTGATTGGCTACCATCAGGGTTTTTTTTCAGCTGGAACTTGGTTCCACCACTTTTGGCTCAGGCCCTCTGCCCCCTGCTCATCACTATCACTTGTAAACACAGAGGTCTGGCTTCCTGTACTTTCCAAGAGTAGTATGGGGACAAAGGAGATGCCGGTGCCTGGGGTGCAGTTTGAATGCTGACACCCCCACTGGATGATCTTCATGCAAGTGAGAGAGGTGAAGCCATCTACAGTGTGAGGGGAGATACTATAGAAGAAGAGGTGTAAAAGTGAGTTGTGGATGGGGGATGCCAAGCTAAGCAGCTGTGGAAGAAGGCTGAACTCTGCACTCTGTGTGTAGCGCACCCCTGAACTCTGCACTGTATACGTAGCACATTCCCGATTTCTGCACATAGCACACCCCTGAACTCTGCTCTCTGTGTGTATCCCCACCGAACTCTGCGCTCTGTGTGTAGCACACCCCTTAACTCTGCACTGTATACGTAGCACACTCCCAATTTCTGCACATAGCACACCCCTGAACTCTGCTTTCTGTGTGTATCCCCACCGAACTCCGTGCTCTGTGTGTAGCACACACCTTCACTCTGTACACAGCACACCCCTTAACTCTGCACTGTGTACGTAGCACACTCCCGATTTCTGCACATAGCACACCCCTGAACTCTGCTCTCTGTGTGTATCCCCACCGAACTCTGTGCTCTGTGTGTAGCACACCCCGCACCCCTTAACTCTGCACTGTATACGTAGCACACTCCAAAATTCTGCACATAGCACACCCCACCGAACTCTGTACACAGCACACCCCTTAACTCTGCACTGTATACGTAGCACACTCCCAATTTCTGCACATAGCACACCCCTGAACTCTGCTCTCCATGTGTATCCCCACCGAACTCTGCGCTCTGTGTGTAGCGCACCCCTGAACTCTGCACTGTATACGTAGCACATTCCTGATTTCTGCACATAGCACACCCCTGAACTCTGCTCTCTGTGTGTATCCCCACCGAAATCTGCGCTCTGTGTGTAGCGCACTCCTGAATGCTGCACTGTATACGTAGCACATTCCCGATTTCTGCACATAGCACACCCCTGAACTCTGCTCTCCGTGTGTATCCCCACCAAACTCTGCGCTCTGTGTGTAGCAAACCCCTGAACTCTGTACACAGCACACCCCTTAACTCTGCACTGTATACGTAGCACACTCCCGATTTCTGCACATAGCACACCCCTGAACTCTGCTCTCCATGTGTATCCCCACCGAACTCTGCGCTCTGTGAGTAGCGCACCCCTGAACTCTGCACTGTATACGTAGCACATTCCTGATTTCTGCACATAGCACACCCCTGAACTCTGCTCTCTGTGTGTATCCCCACCGAAATCTGCGCTCTGTGTGTAGCGCACTCCTGAACGCTGCACTGTATACGTAGCACATTCCCGATTTCTGCACATAGCACACCCCTGAACTCTGCTCTCCGTGTGTATCCCCACCGAACTCTGCGCTCTGTGTGTAGCAAACCCCTGAACTCTGTACACAGCACACCCCTTAACTCTGCACTGTATAAGTAGCACATTCCCGATTTCTGCACATAGCACACCCCTGAACTCTGCTCTCCGTGTGTATCCCCACCGAACTCTGCGCTCTGTGTGTAGCGCACCCCTGAACTCTGCACTGTATACGTAGCACATTCCTGATTTCTGCACATAGCACACCCCTGAACTCTGCTCTCTGTGTGTATCCCCACCGAAATCTGCGCTCTGTGTGTAGCGCACTCCTGAACGCTGCACTGTATACGTAGCACATTCCCGATTTCTGCACATAGCACACCCCTGAACTCTGCTCTCCGTGTGTATCCCCACCGAACTCTGCGCTCTGTGTGTAGCAAACCCCTGAACTCTGTACACAGCACACCCCTTAACTCTGCACTGTATACGTAGCACATTCCCGATTTCTGCACATAGCACACCCCTGAACTCTGCTCTCCGTGTGTATCCCCACCGAACTCTGCGCTCTGTGTGTAGCAAACCCCTGAACTCTGTACACAGCACACCCCTTAACTCTGCACTGTATACGTAGCACACTCCCAATTTCTGCACATAGCACACCCCTGAACTCTGCTCTCCATGTGTATCCCCACCGAACTCTGCGCTCTGTGTGTAGCGCACCCCTGAACTCTGCACTGTATACGTAGCACATTCCTGATTTCTGCACATAGCACACCCCTGAACTCTGCTCTCTGTGTGTATCCCCACCGAAATCTGCGCTCTGTGTGTAGCGCACTCCTGAACGCTGCACTGTATACGTAGCACATTCCCGATTTCTGCACATAGCACACCCCTGAACTCTGCTCTCCGTGTGTATCCCCACCGAACTCTGCGCTCTGTGTGTAGCAAACCCCTGAACTCTGTACACAGCACACCCCTTAACTCTGCACTGTATACGTAGCACACTCCCGATTTCTGCACATAGCACACCCCTGAACTCTGAGTGTAACCCCACCGAACTCTGCGCTCTGTACATAATGCATTACTGGTATTTGATGCCCCTTTAAGACCCTCCCACTGTTAATTACATTTTTACAAGTTTGGGGAGGGGGTTTTGGGGAGGAGGGGTTTTTAGGGGGGGGGGTCTGAGTTTTTGAGTTACAGCACATTTTTTCTAGGAAAAAAAGCCCTGGCTACCATGCACATGCACAGCACACCAGCTTCTGAGTGCACCAGTTTTAGTAAATCTCCCCCTTAGTGCTCTTAATTGAAACAAGTACAAACTATAGAGGGATATGCTTTATTTATATTTCATGTCTGAGGTTTACAACCACTTTACCTGAACAGCCTGAAGATAGAAGCTGCTTGGTTGCCATGTGCAACTGCTCCAGTTTTGATAAATTCCCCCACAGTGTCCCATGTAAGGGGCACTCATAGGTCTTGTCTGATTTATAATGCAATGTTTTGACAAGGCATTCGTCTTGAGAGAGTCAAGTAGCGCTTAGTCAAAATTGGCAACTATTAAATCTACTTATGTTGGTTTACTACAAGACCCGCGAGTGCCTCTTCCTCATATATATATATATATATATATATATATATATATATATATATATATATATACGCACATACATACACCCCCCCCCCCCCCCCATTATGCTTGGGGAAGTGTTCATACGACTTTAAGAGGCATACATTGTTAGTTACTTTTGATTTTACGTAAAAAAAGAAAAAAAAGCTGGCCTTTATTTTTATCCACTAATTGTTCCCAAACATTGAAAGCTAGTCATTAAAATAATCAAAATCATCAACCCAGGCTTTAATCCTGGGCACACAGCCTAGCAGACAAAAAAAATATTGTACCTGCGTCAGCTGGCAGAGAATTGTTAATCACAGTTGTTCAGTGTAATGGCCAAAAGCGCCAGAAAATTAAATAACGGAATCAACAACTGCAGAACTTAATGAGATGCAATTATTGTTAATAAATGATTCTACCCCTTAATCCTTGCTGCTAATGTTACTAACAAGTATTTTAGCTGTTCTACATATACAGCTAAGTTGGATAAGGGCTGAAAACAAATAATGTTACTTCTCACTGTATACAACATAGCTCCAAATGAATTAGGATAATAGTTTAAAGCAGTATTAAACCTAAAAACAAAAAGGTAATATATTGTGGTTTACCAATCTGTAAATGTTGTGGCTGCATTCGTTTTCATTTTTAGGTTGGTTTTTTACCTGGTGGTCTGGCCAGTACCACACTTCCTGCTTTAGGCCTCTTTCACATGGGCTTTCCGATCCGATCCGCCTGTCAGTTTTTCAGGCAGACCTGATCAGATGCTCCATGCATCCCTATAGAGCAGCAGATGTCAGCGGAGACATGTCGGCTGACACCCGCTGCCATCAGATCCTGTCCGTGAAATCCAGACAGACGGAAACTCTATTTTTTATCCGTCTGGAGAATCGGATAGGATCGGATGAAAATGGACAAGCGGTGCGTTTTCATCCAATCTCACATAGAAGAGAGCAGGGCTCTAACAGCTCCGTCTCTGCAAATTAAGCGAGAAGGACCTGTCACCCGCCTGCTCAGCGGGGATCGGCGGATCAATCCCCGCTGAGCAAAACAGAGTCCATCGGGCGCACTGCCTGTGTGAAAGGACCCTTACGTTGTGTGCACTGTGGACAGAGGAACAACAGAGACACCCTTAGATGGCTACATTGTAAATCCAAGGAAAGAGCAGTATTAGATGCACTAGTAGACTTAGGCTGCATTAGCACCTGGGCCTTTTGAATCGTGGGCAAAATCGTTGCGATTCTGCCTGCAATTTCAAAACGGTCTGCTAAAATGACAAATCACACAACGCGAATTACCCGCAATTCAAAATGCCCAGGTGTGATCGCAACATCAGATAGACTTGACTTGATTCACACTGATGCGACATGGGATCCGACTTGTGAGAGCACAAGTCGCATGACATGTCAAATTAAATGATTTCCCACAAGAGTTGTCTAACCAGATCCGACACTAGTTGCTCCAACTTTTGAAAAGGTTCCTGCACTACTTTGGTCCCAATTTAAGACAACTTCACTACCACAGAGTGTAAAATGTCCCATCAAAGTCATAATCAAAGTCATATTCTAAAGTTGCACTGAAAGTCGCATGACTTTAGAGTCGGGCTAGTGTAAACCAAGCCTAACAACTTAAAACTGAATTCCAGCTTAGGCCCCATTTACGCTTGTTACCCATGTTTTCCAATGATAACCATTGATATATGTGCAACCTAATGTTGCAGCAACTTCAAAGTAGTTCTTGCACTACTTTGGTCTGCCTTTCATGCAACTTGAGAGTCAAAGACTTCAATGTTAACCCTCAAAAGTTGTATGAAAGTCATACCTGAATGTTATTCAATGCAACAGTTGTCTGTTCTCACTGGTCAAAGTCATATCCAAGTTGCACCTAAGTTGCACTCCAAAGTTGGCGCAACTTTGGAGTCATACAAGTGTGAATGGAGACTAACACTTTTTAAGCAGGTACAACTATTTTTTTTTCTTCTGGGATAAAGGTTTTACATAAATGAATAAAAACTGACAATTGTAAGCACCCCCGCCAGTGTTACTGGTTTTTCTCAACCCTCTAACTGATGCTTTTGCTTGACAGCTTGGTCTGTTAAGAAAGTTGAAAATAAATAAAAAAAGCCTAAAGATTGAAAACAAATGCAGCTGCCACATTTAAAAGCTGTTGAGCTGCAAAAAAATGAGATTTTTGACATACCGTAAAAATACATTTCTCTAAAGTTCATTGATGGACACAGCTCCTGATCTTCTTAACCATTGGGCTATACTGCCCCCTACAGGAGTAGGACACTAGGCAGAATAAAATTCTGGCTACGCCTATGGGCAGTCCAAGGGGATATACTCCCTCTCTCTGCTATAGGTACTCAGTTTTCTTACAAGCAGTGTCAAAAGAGTTACAACTCCACAGAGGGGTGGGTGCTTGTGACGGTATTCACAGCCACTGGAGGGGAGGAGCAGATACTTAATGGTTTGAATTGCTTCAGATGGGACAGTAATATTTGTCAACCATATCTTCATATAGAAATATGAAGATTTAATACCACCTTACACAGTGTATTCCATGTGCTTGTCTGTGAGAGAGACACACAGACTGTCATTGGCAGACTTCCCTATTGTTTGTGTATTGGGAGGGAATGTGGATTGTGCCTGTCTTATTGTTAAATGTTAATGACCTCACATTGTTCTGTCTGCCTTAAGATAAACTTATTTTGGGATGTATATGTATATGTGGATTGGCTGCTAAGGGGGAGGGGGGATTGTCCCACAGTGTATATCTTTGTGTACACTGTATGGGAGTGTAAAAATCTGTTTTCATTGGATTGTGAATGTCAGGGCCTGTTTTTAACAAGGTCCACCTGGGCAGTAACCTTGTGGGAGAAAACGGTATAAAAGTATGTTTCTTGTTCAATAAAGTTGAGTTATACTTCACCCTCAATCTAGAGTCCTGTCTCTCATTGGGGGAATATGCTACAAGGGATTGCTATGTCCTTCATACTCCCTTGGATAATCACTAAGCTCTTGTAAGAGCTTGTGTAAGAGCTTGTTCCTGCTGCACTCTGGGGAAAGAGAGGTTCACCCACTGGAACCTGGAGCCTTGTCGTAGGTCCAAGGTGGGTAGGAGATGGCGAGACCCTAACCAAGCTGCGGCGGTTCGTGGGGTCTGAAGTGGTTACGGTGTCTGGTGGAGTGCTTGGAGCCCTTGGGAAGCACTAAGAGCATCCATCAACGAAGGTACCCAGTTGGGGTGCCGGGTGATCCGTTACAGTGCTGTGTCCATCAATGAACATCAGAGAAATGGATTTTACGGTGAGTCAAAAATCCCATTTTCTCTTTCGTTCATTGATGGACACAGCCCCTGATCTTCTAAACCATTGGGACGTCCCAAAGTAGTGTTAAACATGAGGGGTGGACACAGCGAAAAAGGAAATTCCCAAGGCTAAACTATAGCCAATTAGGTAAACAGGAGCTCAACCAAAAAAACAGAAGCCCACCTGAAAAAAATACACCCATAAAAAGGACCAGGTCCTCTAAACAGCAGCCTGCAAAACCTTGCGGCCAAAAGAAGCATCCGCAGATGCCAACACATCCACTTTATAGAACTTTGTGAAAGTGTGCACCAACGACCAGGTGGCCGCCTTGCAAACCTGCATCACTGACGCCTGATGATGAAAGGCCCAGGAGGCACTGAGCGCCCGAGTAGAGTCCGCCTTGACAGGGAAAGGAGGAACCTGACCCTTGATGGAATAGGCCTTAATCACCGTCTGTCTGATCCATCTGGAAACGGTCACAGAGGAAGCGGATAACCCTTTCCAAAGGCCCACCCGCGAGCACAAATAGAGTCTGACTTTCTAAAAGACTGCCAGGTGCACCCTAATCACCCTGACCACATCCAAGGCATGCAAAACAATTTCCTTAAGATGCTTTGGCCTGGGACACAGGGAAGGCAACACAATGTCTTCATTCAAATGAAAATCAGAGACAACCTCTGGAGGGAACAACGGACAGGGGCAGAGAACCACCTTATCCCTGGGAACCACCAACTAAGGCGAACGACAAGATAACGCCGCCAATTCCGACACCCTGCAGGCAGAGGTGATAGCCATCAAAAAGGCCACCTTCTGGGACAGCGTAAGCATGGGAATCTCCTGAAGATTCTCTAAAAAGAGGCTTCTGAAGGACTGAGAGCAACAAACTGAGGTCCCAAGGAGAGAACGGGGGCCACACTGGAGGAGCCAAGTGCTGAAATCCCTTAAGAAAAGTATGCACCAGGGAGTGTGTAGCCAAGGACCATTGAAAGAAGACCACCAAGGCCAACACCTGGCCCTTGATAGTACTCAAGGCCAGTTTCTGCTCAACCTCCCGTTGAAGGAAGGTCAATATCTGAGCCACCGAAAAAGAGCTAGGATGAACCCCAAGAGGCTCACACCATGCAATGTACGTCTTCCAGGTACAATGTTAGATCTTCCAAGAAGTATATTTCCTAGCTTTTAACAGCGTTGGAATCACCGACTCAGACAAACCTCTATCCTTCAGCACCTGCCATTCAACAGCCAAACCATTAAAGCCAGCGACTGTAAAGCAGGATGGAAGATTGGCCCTTGGCACAGCAGGTCCTCCCTGAGAGGAAGCTTCCAAGGTACGTTGATGACTAGCCGCACCTGATTGGCCTACCAAGCCCGGCGAGGCTAGTCTGGGGCCACTAAGATGACCAGAATCCCTTCTGGCTTGATCCTGTGTAGAAGCCTTGGCAGAAGCTTGATAAGAGGGAAGGCGTAACTATACTGACCCCACGGGGCCACCAGCACGTCTGTGGCGTCTGCCCGAGGATTCTGTGACCGTGCCACAAGCCTCTGCACCTTTCTGTTGAGCGGAGACGGCAACAGATACACCTCAGGGATGTCCCACTGGAGACACAGCTGATGAAACACCTCCGGATGAAGGGACCACTCCTCTTGGTCCAGCGCCTGCCGACTGAGGTAATCCGCCTGCCAGTTTTCCATCCCGGGAATGTGTATGGTGGCGAGGACTGGAACCAAACATTCTGCCCACCTTAGAATGCCCTTAGAATGCCGGCTACCACGAGAGCCAAAAGGACACTTGTGCCCCCCTGGTGATTGACATGGCCATGGCATTGTCCAATTGAATGCGCACTGGACATCCCCGAAGACGGTCCATCCAATGTTCAAGGCACAGACAGATCGCTCAGAGTTCCGGGACATTGATTGGTAGTCTGGACTCTTCCAGTGTCCAGACCCCCTGATCAGAATTTTCGCCTCCCCACCCGGACAGGCTGGCATCCGTGGTGACCACTGTCCAATACAAGGGGAGGAAGGATTTGCCCAGACGAATCGCCGGAGAAGAAGCCACCATACCAGGGACTCTTTCGTTCCCTGGCTCAGCCGGATCTGACTGTCCAGAGTCTGCAGATTCTTGTCCCATTTGGGCAAAAATCTCGCTTTGCAGGGACCTGGTATGTGCAAATGGTACCGCCTCAAAGATAGACACCATCAGGCCCAGCACCCGCATGCAAATCTGGAGGGATGACCATCTGCTGGAAAATAGGAGACAAATTGCAGCCTGCAGTTTCTGGAGTTTGTCCAGAGGAAGGAGCACTCTGGCTAAGGCTGAGTCCAGAGTCAGACCCAGATAGTCCAAGCTTTGTGGACGGAACTAGAGCAGACTTCTGAAAAATTCAGGATACAGTCGAACTCCCTCAGAGTTCGTAAGGTGATCTCCAGGTTTTCCAGAATGATCCAGCTTGTCCTGGCAAAACATGATGTTTGTTGGAACAAATAGAGTTTGCTCGGCCCGGTGCTGCCATCTTGGTCCTGTTAGACCTTAGAGGACCGTGATGGCGGCACATTCCTGATGTGTGTCACCCAAGTAGTGGGACTGCGCTGGATTTGCTGTGCGGGCAAGTATACGGTATGTTTTGAAGAGAACCCAGAAATACAGATAAGATTAAAAAAACATAGGGGAAGGGGGTGAGTACCACTTTAATCTTTTAAAATAATACATGAAGAGTCTGTAAAGACAAAAATATGGTAGATGCCTTTTTAAAGGCACAATGCTGTGGTCCTTCACTACCATGTAAGTCACTGATCCAGAACAAGTAGTTACATATCATAGAACTCATAGAAGAGTAGCTTCGTATACTGCATATAGTGCTGTAGTGTATGTGTCAAAAAGTCCAAAAAATGTATGAAAAGTTCACCAGTGAATTAGGGTGCTTTAAGTGACATTCAAACATCCTTAAAGTGCTTCTAGTGTTCAGGTGCCACTTCCCAAAGGAACAGGTTTTACCAGAAAAAAAGTGCCAAAGTGCTTTATATAATACTGAGGGTCCAAGCAGCCAGCTTCAGTATGATAACAGCAAAAAGGTATCTCTTTCTTTAACCAACACTCCGATCCATGGGTAGTACCCAAATGAAATAAAGGAGAAAAGTCTCATAGGGCTCATAAAGCTTAATAACGAATTCACACTTGTCAGCCATGAAAGCCTGAGCCATGCGGCAAAACATCTGTCACCACAATTGGCCCTAAAATGTATTTAATTTTAAAGATAATGCAGTCACATCTCAGTAGGGGCAAACAAACGCTATGAGTATGTACAGCACCAACTCGGGGCTCGATGCGTGATGACGGCACAGAGCCGCTCCCACTGATGCGTTTTTCCCAAACAGGAATCCTCTTTCCTGAGGAGAAACAATTGTGCCTTGGCTTCAGATTTAACTTCTTGCCACTTCATATACTGTATGGGCTACATGGGCGGCAAGAGGTTAAAGAGGGTGGGCTTTAAATACCACATGTCACACATATGCTTCTATGGATGGCTGAGGCTAAGGGAACAGCACACAGTGGCTGAGCTGTCATAGACAACTCTCGGTCTCTAGCCATGAATGAGAGCCAAAGAGATGGGCTCCCAATCATGTGACCACTTTGACAGCCAATCATGGTAGTCACATGATCGGGAACGCTGTCGTGTCCCCGATAGTAAAGTAAAGTTGGAGAAAAATACAAAAGATTAGGGGATTGGAGGACCTTAATTATGAAGAGCGCTTACAAGCGCTTGATTTATTCTCCCTAGAGAGGAGATGCCTGAGAGGGGACATGATAGTGATTTATAAATACCTCAACGGGGATCTCAACATAGAAAAAAAACTATTCAGTCGCAAGGAATGCATGAGGACCTGGGGCCATACAATGCGATTAGAGAAGCTTTTTAACCTCAGGCTACGCAGGGGGTTCTTTACAGTAAGGGCTACAAGACTGTGGAATTTTCTACCACAAATGGTAGTAACTGCGGGGAGTATGGCTACTTTTAAAAGACTCTTGGATGTACACCTCAAGGATCAAAACATTCAGGGGTATGTAAAATGATTACGGCCACACACACCTTACAGGTTGAACTGGATGGACTATTGTCTTTATTCAACCTTAACTTCTATGTAACTAACTATCATATTGCCTATGGTAACCAACCAGATCAGTTTTCTTTTGCATTGGCAAAGCAATGACAGCATGTTACACAGTAATAGTAAAAGTATTTCTAATGAAATATGTGAGTGTATATTCCAGGTCACTTTTGAAACCTCCTTCATCTTCATCTGAAGGCAGCTTATTTATGTCTTTGAGTGACTAATGCTTTTCTGGCATTTTCACAAATGTGTTACAGTTGATGGTCTTTGCTAGCAGACAATGATGGCCATGATAGCTCAAAGAAATGATGTTTACTACGGCGTGGGAGACAGATGGTTACAATATAAAACGGCTTTGCTGAAGCTACCGGTTTGTCTCATATTTCACACTTTGTAGTTCTTGTTTTCAAGGTCTATGGCGATATAATGTCTTTAAAAGGAATCTTTTAAATCCCAGGAAGGGGCAGCTCGGCATTCTGACATAACGCTAAGAGACTGGAAAACGAGGCAAGATCCTACAATTCAAGACAAGAAGATTACGAGGGTCGAGCTACCCCCAGACCAGAGGCATCACTTGCCAACCAAGCAAGGTAAGGCCATTCTGTAGTTGCACCACTTTAATCATAGAATTAGAGTGGTAGGGTAACTAATATTCTGAGCGTGGTCATACATGCTAGATCCTCGACCAGTGAGAGATCTACACTCTTTGGGCCTATCTACACTTGCGGTCAGGGGGAAGTAAAAACAGGTGGCTGAGCTGCATTTTTGCTGACCCCGACACTTAAGGTTCTGAGGCAGCCAGACAGGTTGTACACATGCTGTGGCTTCTGAATGCGTCCTATTCAAGGGAATGGGGCCAAGCTGCAACCGTCCTGCAACTCCTTGTAATGCACACGGTTGTGGCGCAATGGTGCAAAATCTACAGGGTTAAAACAGACAGTGAGGAGGTGACATATTTGCACCTCACCACCTGTCAGGTGATCCACTACAGATCACTTTTCAGAGGGGCATCAAGGTCTGCTGTACGTCTAAACTCAGCCGATGAGCAGTGGTGTATTTTGGTTTTGTGCTACCCTAGGCAAGACTAAAATTGGGCACCCCCCATCTAAATGTGTCCCACCCCAGCTGCTTTAAAATTGAGCACACCCGTGCAATGGCGAAAAACGACATAAATTTTAGTATCCAAAGGTGATCCTTTTTCTGTAAACATCCTTGTGACAGCAATAGGTATGTGACAGGTATTTTTTATGGAGAATAATAATAATTGGAGATTTCGACTACTTGGTGTTTTCACAGAATACCAGCGGCCTTTACACTCCAAGACATGCTATAATGAATAGACATTGTTAGTTCGCCCGCTAGTTGTCGCTGCTGTGGCGGCCATGTTTTTGGTTAGTAGCACCATGATAGCATTTACCGGAGTGTATAGGCTGCTGCCTGTTCTGTGAAAACACCAAGTGGTCGAAATCTCTAATTATTCCTGGTGTACACTCGCTGGAAGTGACGTGATTGGGGTTCTCGGCAAGTTGGAGTTTTCCGCAGAACATTGGCTCTAAAAAACGATACCAGGCTGATGCTTGCAGCTGCAGGCATCATCCCGGTACAGGCGTTGTCCCCCTCAAAAATACCTTGCCTTTGCTGTAGATATGCCCCTGCCCATGAGCTACGCTGAGACTACTAGAGGCATCACTTGCCAATCAAGCCACGTATGTCATTCGCCAGCTGCACAATCTGAAGTTTTTCACCAAGGTATACCAGTATAATGCTAAAATAATCAGTCTTTTTCTATCTTCAATACACTTGCATACATACATGTACGTGTAGTAGAAAAAAGAGCAATCAGCGCAATCAGCAGCAACAATAAGTGAATATGCAAGCTGAACCCTAACCCAGATAAATTACTAAAGCCTAGACAGATATGATGATAAAAAATAAGTGTAGCGCAAACAATAAATTATTGAAATCATAAATTGATTAAAAAGCCTCTCATTAAAAAGTCATATTGAAGCCCAATAGTCCCTCATGAATGAAAAATGAAAAGTCCAAGAAGGGTGCTGGAAAGGAAATCCAATAGAGGTGATACTCCCTTCACCAGAAAGCACTAAAATGCGCTCACCTTAAATAACGACGACCCCTGTAATACCAGTGGGTCAAACAGGCTCTCATCATGTCAGTGAACGGACAGAATCTCCTTGAATGATCCACTTAGCACAAATGGTAAGATAGCCTTGGGTGAGGTACCAAACCTTTGTGCCTCCGATGGGGAGGAATAAATAAGAAAGAAGAATTCTAAGTGTATACCATTTAAACACCGTATTTATTGATTAAGTAATACACTTACAGACATTTCTTCAATAACAAGCAGTAACTCCGTAGCGTGAGGCCGATACCGCTCGGCTCCATGAGAAATCAGCGGGTGACGTCAGTCGGTAAGGCTCCACCTCTCATACACATTACGTCCTGTGGGACTTCGTCAGCAGGGGTGGAGCCAACTGGTCACCCCTACACTTAAATAGCAAAGCCGCTGCCATAGATACCAAATAGATCCCGGCAGCATATAACTTCAATGTAAGCCTAAGAGACGGACATCTAGTGGCCAGAAACAGGTACTACACACAGGAATTACAAACGTGCCTAATAAAATACCCCAAATGGAGCTAAAATTTCCTAGGCACCTGTAAAGTATATAATTCCTGTTATCATGGCAAAATACGCTATACACCCCTAAAGAAGGGTAAGAGCGCATATGTAATAAAAACCACAGACGTACCCGCTGCTATCTCATGACAAAAAAAACATCCATATACATCAGAAGATGTCCGTCTTTTAGGCTTACATTAAAGTTATTTGCTGCCTGGACCTATTTGGTATCTACGGCTGCGGCTTTGCTATTTAAGTGTACAGGTGACCAGTTGGCTCCACCCCCGCTGACGAAGTCTTGTAGGACATAACACGTACCGGAAGTAGAGCCTTACCAACTGCCATCACCTGCTGCTGTCTTGTGGAGCTGAATGGCATCGGCCTCACGCTAAGGAGTTTCTGCTTGATATTGAAGGAATGTCTGTAAGTGTATTACTTATCCAATAAATACAGTGTTTAAATGGTATACACTTAGATTTCTTCTTTCTTATTTATGCCTGTCTGAGTGTGCAGTCACCCCATCGGAGGCACGGAGGTTTGATACCTCACCCAAGGCTATCTTACCATTTGTGCTAAGTGGATTAGTCAAGGAGATCCTGTCCGTTCACTGATATGATGAGAGCTTGTCTTACCCACTGGTAATACAGGGGTTGTTATTTGTTCGCATTTTAGTGCTTTCTGGTGACAGGAGTGTCACCTCTATTGGATTTCCTTTCCAGCACTCTTCTTGGACTTCAGTTTTCATTCATGAGGGACTTTTGGGCTTCAATATGACTTTTTAACGAGAGACTTTTTAATGAATTTATGATGGTAATAATTAATTGTTTGCGCTGCACTTATTTTTTATGATCATACATGTACATGTAAAATATTTTGGATATGTCTGGGCATTATCCTGCTTGTTTGAATGGGACATACAGGCTGTAATGTACGCCCCAGCACAAGGGCAACTGATCAAGGAGAAAATTACAGTAAGAACATGATACAATTTTCCATTTTTGTAGCACCAACATGGTGACATACATGTGGTAGCTGTCATGGATTGGAGTCAAAAAGGGAAAATTATGGTAAGTATTTGATACAATTTATTGCTTTCCTGGAGCCAACAAGGCAACATACATTTGATAGTATGCTGCCATGGATTGGTGCCAGGAAAGGAAAATTGCAGTAAGTATTTAAAACAATTTTCTGTTTTCCTGGGACCAATATGGCAACATACACATGGTGCTATGCTGTCATGGGTTTGCATCAGAAAAGAAAAATTAAGCTAAGTATTTGATCATTTTCCTGTTTCCCTGGTACCAACATGACAACATACAGTACACATGATTGTATGCTTCTATGGGTTGACACCAGAAAAGGAAAATTATGGTAAGTATTTGATACATTTTTTTGTTTTCCTGGGGCCAACGTGGCAACATCTATGTGATAACGTGCTACAATAGATGGAAAATAAGAAAATTATTGGTGCTACCTATAGCAACCCACCACTTGAATTTTCTTCCTGGCACCGGAAAGAGAAGATGATTAGCTGATATGGAATACTTCTCCTTCTCTCATTTCTGCAGTTTTACAGGAAATTTTATAAATGAAATACGATTGACTGATTTTCAAACAGAAGAAACAGTGTTTAAAAAATATCATACTACAAGGAATTGCAAACCTCGAACCTGCTGTGTTTATGTGAGTGCCGACCAGCCATATCAGCCCATGTGATTTATGCTCCATAGCAACTGCAGATTTCCTGAATAACTTAAACCATCCTTAGAATAGGTTATCTCCAGGGATCTGCTCCTCAGACACTGTAAAAACTGTGTTTTCTTGCTGTGCCCCCGAGTGATGAGCAACATGAAGAAGAAGCGAGATGCCAAGAAAAAAAAGATCTATACACGACATGTGTGATTACATATTAAAGTCATGCTAATTAGCGTCTCAGACAGAATGTTAATGAATTAAAGGAGAACTCTGAGCAGAACACAAAATGCACTCATGAATTCAGAAAAGTGAACTGCCATAAAAATGCTGTTTGGTACTTGTAGGTTTAGGAATTGCAGTTCCTTGTAGTACAGTAATTTTTATGCATAGCCTATAGAAATTTAGCACCCTCCTAGTTAGGTTCTAGAGTGAGTGTATATCATTTTTGGTTTCTCTGCCTAACAGGGAGACAGCTAGGCAAATGTATATGCTGTCTGCTTAACAAAGAGCTGTGATTGTTTAGCAGAGGCTGCTCAGTGTGTTCTGGTGCTGCTCATGCTGTCTTGATGTTTCACACTGATCCAGTAGCAATGGAGTATACTGGATAGAGGGCAGAAATCTGGCAGATGAAAGCATGGGATGTTTATACAGCCCTGGCCTATTAGAAGAGGATAAGCCCCAAGGCATGCTGGGTAACTGTATTTATATCTGAAGAACACATGGGCTCTGGGCCAGTCTTCCTCTACAAGGAGAGGTCCAGGTGGGGTGGGGACTGCTGCCTCTCCTCAGGCACAGGCTGCCATGTGGCCTCCTGTGGGCAACCTGAGGGCCTGAAACACTGAAGTTGAAACCCATGGTTCTTTTGCAAGCTGACTGAGGGAGGATGTCCATGGATCCTGACTGGTATCATGGAGGAAGGTGACCTGTGGCCAGGGCCTTGTGAGTACAGACCCCCGAAAAGGGATCCTAGAGATTGCTGTTGCTAAATCCCCCTATGTGTGCTAGAAGTCAGAATAATGGGTGTAAGCCAACTGGCTAGTGTCTTGAAGAAGCAAAGTCCACTAAATTCCTTCGACTACAAAGGGACTTACTTAATTCTGTACAGCCTGCTTCATAGTTCTACTGACAGTTGACTACACAGTTCTATTGAAGAATTTGTCCAACCTTGTGAATAGTTAATTTAGAGTATCCTACCAAATCCCTTTTCCTATCCAAGTTCTCCCCTCCCCCCCAAAAAAAAACACATCCCCTAGACTGGGTTTTGGAGACAACGAGCAAAAGAGTGTGTACACCTGGCTGTGTGAAAATACCCTGTAACTGGCTGTGGAATAATCAGTGGGAGACTGATTATTCAAGCGGCTCCTGGGGGGTAGCGCTACAGAAAAAAATGTTGAAAGTTGGGTTTACACCAGAGGTGCAGTAACATCTGCACTGTGCAAATACCGATGAAGGTCCAAATCAAAATATCTAAATGTAACCTTAATCGGTTGGTTTTGGTGCCAGCACTGCTTTTCTTGGCACAGGGACCTGGAGCTTTTGGCATTTATCCCAATAAAACAATTTATTTTCATAACCCAGATTAGTATCACAAGCAAGATGAAATAGCTACTTGTAACAAAATACCTGCAATTCATCTAAGTAAAATCTAGCAGCCAGTTCTAAGGCAACTGATTTCTATTGACTGTGAATGTCAAGGCAAGCATTTCAAAAGGAATAACTTAGTGTTTAGGGCTAAAGTGAACCTGTACCCAGGCCCTATTCATACTTGTGCTTTGTAAAACACATGCAACTCGGCATCCCAATATTTTCAAAGGATTTGATTCACATACATAGGGGTTGATTTACTAAAACTGGAGGGTGAAAAATCTGGCGAAGCTCTACACAGAAAATGAATCATAGTTACATAGTTAGTCTGGTTAAAAAAAAGACACAAGTCCATCTAGTTCAACCAATAAAAGGGGGGGGGGGGGGAATCATACAATCCTATATACACAGTTGATCCAGAGGAAGGCAATCAGCTTCCAGTTTTTTGGTCAAAGTCTAATTGAACAAGATGAAGTTCAATGGCTACCACAAACAGCTGCACCAGATTTTTCACTTTCCAGTTTTAGTATATCAACCCTACAATTTTCTCCAAAGTGCAGTGGTCAGGAGTATGCCATATAAAGCTTAGCATGCAGAGCGTATAAGTCTGGTGCATGAAATGTACAATTTAAGGGGAGATTTACTAAAACTGGAAAGTGCAAAATCTGGTGCAGCTCTGCATAGAAACCAATCAGCTTCCAGGTTTTATTGTTAAAGCTTAATTGAACAAGCTAAAGTTAAAAGCTGATTGGCTACTATGCACAGCTGCACCAAATTCTGAGTAGTCCAGTTATAGTAAATCTCCCCCATAGTGTCTATCGTGCAGTGGCCAGGAGTGAGTAATGCACATAGCACAGGGCTCAGGGGTGTATAACATACAGAGTGCAGGACTCAGGAGTGTGTAACATGCAGGCGGCAGGGCTCAGGAATGAGTAACACACAGAGAGCAAGACAATATAGGGGTTGGTTTACTAAAAGTAAATAGAATGAACAATTTTCAAGTGCAGTTGCTCTAGGGAAGTGATGGCGAACCTTGGCACCCCAGATGTTTTGGAACTACATTTCCCATGATGCTCATTCTCTCTGCAGTGTAGTTGAGAATCATGGGAAATGTAGTTCCAAAACATCTGGGGTGCCAAGGTTCGCCATCACTGCTCTAGGGCTTAGTAAATGAGATGAAGCATTATATTTCAAAGAATATCCAATTGCAAGCAAGGAAAATAAAAAAAAAAAAAAAAACAGCATTTTTGCTTACACATGATTGGATTGTGAAAATCGTCAGAGCACCCCCTTATTTTTCAAGCTCTGCAGTAACTTCACTTGCAAGATGCCTAGTCTATATGCCTTTAGTAATTCAACCCCACAGTGTCTATTATCCAGGGGACAGGAGTATGTAATGAAAAGTGTGCAGGGCTCAGGAATGTAGAGTGCAGAGATCAGGGGTCTGTAGCATACAGGGATCAGGAATAGGTACTACAGAGAATCCAGGGGTCAGGAGTGGGTAGCGCACACTGTGCAGGGGTCAGGAGTGTGTAACCCATAAAGTGCAGGGCTCAGGAGTGCATAATGGCATAATGAACAGGGTGCAGCAGTCAGAAGTGCATATCACACAGATTTGGTTGTTCTGCAGGGGTCATGTGTATGTGACACACAGTGTGCAGGGGTCAGGGGTGGTTATCACACAGAGTACAAGGGTCAGGAGTGGTTATTGCAGAGTTCAGGGGTCAGGAGTGCAAAATACAGATTGCAGAGGTTAGGTGTGTCCTGGCAGAGCCCTGCAGCAAATCTGTGAACACACCGAGGGGGAGTTCTACACATATGTAGATCTGGCAAGCATTGGGACTTCCATACCGTGCTGCCTTCACAGATGTGCTGGGAAATAAAGCCCTGCGGTACATTATTCTCACCTAGGCAAGGAAGATGGTAGTGCCGTGCTGCAGCACAAAAACCTAGGGAAGCTCCAGGCTCCCTACCCAAAAATTCAAAGTATGCAGCTAAAAATACTGTAGCTGCTAACTTTTAAAATTAGGGCACTTACCTGTCTAGGCATCTAGCGTAGTCCTTGCCAGGGCTGATTCTTCAATTGGCTATCAGATGCTGGTGCCGCCATCCTGACTAAGGGAAACTGAATTCTTGTGGCTTCCCAGTTGGTTTCCTACTGTGCATGTGCAAAGTGCATTGCACTTTGTGAATGGGCTGCAGCCTTCTGGGACCTGTGAAGTGTCCCTGGAGGCTGCAGGAGAAGAAGGGGGGCCGAGCCTCCGGCAAAACCAGGTACCCGCTCCCCATTCCCCCCCCTAAAGGTGCCAAATGTGGCATCATGGGGGGGGGGGGGGGGCACTGTGCGTTATCACAGAATTTGAGAAAAACATATTGGGGCTTCTTTTACTTATAACACATTATGTTTATCTCCATAAGTAGTGGAGTCACTTTAGCTGCGTCTGGTAATTTAAATATAGGAGGGGACGTTGTTTAATTTTGCGCCAGTCACACATTATCAAAAAGAAGTCTAAGCTTCCCTGTTTCTAACGCAAAGTAACCTTTATAGACACAAAGCAAAACATAATCCAATCTCCGATTTATCTCTTTGTGACATACTGTGGCTTCACATGAATGGCCAATGGGCAAATAGAGAATTGTTAAATAGTAAGCTACCACTCACTAGAAGCCCAGTATCGAGAATTCTGCTTTGTTAAGACTTTGTAAAAGCAGCTTGTACTGTATTACGAACTGTTCTTAGACAAGCTAAAGCCCCTTGTGGACATGGCCTAACAGCTGTTAAGATGAGATATCCACCATACTGATTTTGTTTAGGATGATGGTTGTAAGAGTGCAACATGAAGTTCCTACTGGGATTTCCTCATATGGCGGCACATTTTCCTCCTCACTGTCTCTCCGTCAGAGCATTCCACACAGAAGTCCAGGGGGTGACAAGTGATCCAGCTGCCATAACAGTAAATGGAAGAGTCAGTCTACTGGACGTACAGTCATATATACTTTCCAACTGGAACTTCACTGCTGCAAAAATTGCCACCATCAACTCCACATAGAAATGATGAGGAAATACAATCCAATAAAATAGTAAGAATGTAATAAAAAAAAAACACCCCTGGGGGAGCACCCTGATGGAGGTGTGTTTCTTTGTGGCAGAGCATGATAAAGTCTCTAGGTGAGCAGTGTGTAAATGCCTTGGTTCTGGTGCAAATATGCAGAAGCATGTGGTCTGTCCTGACATTGACGGCCTTTATACATAGGTATGTGGGGGACAACGATAAAATCCCTGGGCTCACCTTTTTAAATTTATGTGTCATTTTTATTTCAGAAGAATAAAACTCCAATCAATGCAAACACTTGAGAGAAGAACAGTACAGGAATAACTCTCGAGCCATATAAAGTATTCACAAGTGGCAGAAGTGCTTGTTCTCACAAAGATGTTTACCAACATGATAGATTATCCTTGTAATCATTCAATGATTGTTCTGTGAATGGATACTGTGTTGTGTGTCAGAATGAAACATTAGTACGGCCAAAGATAAGGTGATGCCCACATGTTGCCATTTTACTGCAATGCGTTAAAAGAAAATCCAGCAAAGCACACCTTCGATAGGGATAAATAGTAACATAAGTGGCAGTGGGTGGGAATCTTAATGATCACAATCTTGAATGGCAAAATCGAACGACTTTGCGACTTACTAAAAACAAAACAAATAAATAAATAAATGATTTGCTATGTATAGTTTAATCCATAGTGCATGATAATGGAGACCTTGATTTTGTATCTATACTATTATATTATACACACTGCACCTCAGATTTGGATAAAAAAACTGTGCATATCAGTGAAGACTATGGCAATAAAAGACAGCCTAGTATTGGCTTTGCTTAACTTTGTCACATGTGGCACATGTCCTGTGTCTTCTTCTTGGTGTTCTGGGTCTACAAACATTCAACCCATTCTACTTCTGCCCCCAGTGCCTAAATAAATCCCTTGTTGATGTCAGTAGGTAGAGCCAATGCAAAAGAAGAATAGCTCCTTCTGAGGGGTAAGTAAACATTGAAACAAAGATCCATTTAGTTGAGTTTCCACAGACCACCAACGTAAGGGAGTAGCCATGCACATTACAGCTGAGAGCGTTGATAAAATAACCGTGCTGTGGTAATATGCAGTACATTTTGAATGGCACACCTCCATTGCAGCACATCGCAATGCACACTAACACAATGCATGTGCAGGTGGGTGTGGTTAGGTGCGGCGTGATGCGGTGAGCAGAAAATACATGCAGTCCAAGTGCAGTAACAAGAACATATTGTTACAGAAGTCCAGCAATACACAACAGACCCGGTGGGAAGGCAACCTAACTGGTAACACTCATAAGTTGTAACAGCGATGAGACGGTAGATTAAAGTCTCAGTGGTGCCAATAGCATCACTCTCGAGAAGTGGAATGCAGCCTGGCAGGTCTGTACCCAAATGGGGAGGCTACCAGGAAAGACAGTGTGTCCATGCACTTTCCCTACTCCTACGGAACCTTTCCCTGGCACTAAGCACTGTCCCTGACAGACGGATGCCTGACGACCTGTTCTGAATCTAGCCACTCGCACAATACATGCCAAACACGGGAGTCAGGGTCTTAAATAAACTGCCTACTCAAGATGGCTGCCAAAGTCACAAGGAGTGTCAGCATCCAATCAGACAGCTGCCTCCCTGTGACTGAGGAAACCATAAAGGAACTAGGTACCCCTCGAATTCCTCCTTTATCTGCATTGCCACTGCAGATGAGCACCACCTGCAGTGCAGAAAATAGACTGCACCTGCCTACATGTGGGCTTTAGGCTGTTGCAGTGTGTTGGCAGCCCATTCAGCTGAACGGGCTGCTATAACTCAAAGCATGGTAATGTGCAACATAACAAACGTAACATGTGTTGTTGTCAGCTTGCCCAAAGTAGCCATGGTCCTTCAACAATCTTTGCAACACTTTTGCTGCCTAGACTTCCTAGTCTGCTGTTCCTGTGACATTACAATCCCCCTCCTTCACAATCCTGGTGGACTTCTGATCTTTATGTGCCTAGAGGCAATGGGGGATTGATGAAACAAGTCAATATAGCGCGTTCAAACTGGCCCATTCTTTCTTTGAAGACCCCTGCCTTACACTTTATACAGAAAACGCAAAAAAAAACTCACATGAACAACACAGTATCACAAACAACTACAGGATATTTAACAGATGATTTTTTATATTATAATGCAAGGTCTTATTTAATATGTTTATGAGCAAGATTGCATGTGCCATCTTCGAAAAAGTCATCATGGTATCTAGTAATGGTAAGATCAGAGTCATAAATAACAAGCCACATTTGTGTAATCCAGCAAAACCTCAACCCCATTAATTAGAACATCATCAAATACACTTGATGCTATTATCAACATTCCAGGAAATCTGCTTGTATGTTCTTTGCTGGCATTGGCATACTATATACTGGCACTTCACTCGGGATTATACATTGCCACGTAATACTGATTACCCTATGATGTTCATCCAGCCCACACATTATTGTTTCCTTAGCAGTAATGAAGACATTTTAATGAATGTTCTTATTTTAGTAACATAAATGTTAGCAACCAGTTTAAAATAATTAAAGAGGCTTTACGCGCAAACTATAGCAGTGAAGTGGAGTTTTAGCCATACCTTCGGGGGAAATTAGGGAAAATCTCTCATAGGAAGCACAGTAACAAAAATTAAAGTATGTCAGCTTCTAACTCTTTACCAATCTACTAAAGAATATAATGGTCTGGTTTTAACTCTGCCACAGTTCTACTTTAAATATACCCATAGTGCACTAGAAATGAACTACAAGAGAGAATATTGGAGACGTCATTTCTGACTTGTTTAAAGGTATAGGCTCTGAGGTTGAATCATCCTGATCCTTTCTTTACTATCCCAGAACAAGTATGCAGACAGTGAAATCTGAAAAGACTGACAGGTACAGTATGTCTCAGAGTCAGCAGTAGCAACTTCCAAAATTCCAAGTTTCTAGGTTTTCTTAAAAGACGGTAATATGACAGTGCACATATATTAGCAGTAGCGCATTTGAGACCTTAACGACCCGGACACTCAGAATGCTAGTGTTTGGAGCTCAGAGAGATCTGACTCACCCCTTCCTTTTGCATAGGGATAAAATTTGTCATTGAAGGTGTGCATCACATTTAAACACCGATAGTGAGCTATTGGAAGTGATTTGGCATGGGCCAGGACTCTTTCTTCAGAGCCGCATGTTGACATGTGAATATTGAGCTCCCATGACATTGGAATAGACTACATGTTGAAGCCTTTGGGGGCCTTTGTTTAACAACTGCAGCCACCTAATTATCTTTCATTTCCTACAGGCATGCTTTAATGAATACCTTGATCAGGATATTTTTCCTACAAGATATACAGCTAGTATTAGAATTTCCTGAACACTGTATTGCTGTTAGGGCTCATTCATACTATTTGCAGTGACTGGTGTTTTTCTGCATTGGATAAACACCAGTCACTGTAAGGGCACATAGACAACAACTGCTTTCAATGTGCACAATGCCGATGTGACATGTAGTGCAGTTTTGCGGAAAAATCTATACATGTTGCATGTATACAGCAGCATGTCACTGCACTGCAGTGCAACACAATGAGGTGTCACGGAGAGTCACTAAGAAACCCCAAAACCAAAATGTAATATATTGCAGCTCAGCAATACTTGAGGCTGGGTTCACAAATATGCAAATTGGATGTGGATTTCTCAGCATCCAATTCGCATGACCATCAAGTGTGACCGGTTCTCAATGGAGCCGGTTTACACAGGTCTGGGGGTGGCTGTGGTCCGCATTCAAAAAGGATCCTGTGTGTCTTTGGGTCCGATTCAGGTGCGAATTCAGGTTAAAATTCAGACCTGATTCGCACCTGAACCGGTGAACAGGGACGCACCAGACCCCATGCTGGGAACCACAGCCAGACAAATTAGAACCTGGCCTTAAGGTGGTGGCTGTGATAGTTTTTTCTTTTTAGGCTTTTTTTATCATTTATTTTCACTTGGTGATCTGGCCAGTTATTATTTTTAAACAAAATGGAAAGAAAAAGTTGTTGCTGTAACTGCTTTAGCTGGAGTTCATCTTTATTTTGTTAGTCAAGTCCATCTAAATCTGCTAGTACATCTAATACTGCCCTCTCCCCAGTGGCATCAATAACAGGCATCCAGAATGCTGCCCTTCCACCTGACCCGGTGTGTTATACAGCCTGACCTCTATGGCTAAGCATTGGACAAGGATGAAATGCGTCGCAGGGCATGGTCAGTGGAATAGCGCTTGCTGGGGTAGTATAACATACCATACATGGGTCAGGATACCTGTTAATGATGTTGCTGGCTGTGACAGTTTGAACGCCGGCACTGCTACACCTGAGGACCAGGGGGAAAGAGGATATACTCTTGCTTGGAGAAGCACTGCAAAGCTTTTTAGGTCACCACCCTCTCTCCAGGCTGACTATGCTGATGTCCAGGCTCACCTTCCAAAGTGTGGACGCCATAAGGCAGGAAGTCTGTTACTGGCTAGATAATCAGGTGAAAATAAAGGACAAAAAGCCTAAAAAAAGAAAATTCATGCAGCCACCACATTTAAAGTGTAATTCCAGTAAAAACCTAATTGAGCTTAAATTTACTCCCACCCTCAATCTAAGTTTATTCTATCAACTTAGTAAAAGGAAGACGTCTATACTTACTTATTCTGAAGTTGCCCCACTCCTGTCAGATAATCACTCCAATGCTGGCTTCAGTGCAGAAAAGGGATTGCCGACAATGGCTGCATAGGCTGCGTGGTGATGTCACCCATAGTCATATTATGGGACATCGGTTCCCACTAGTCCCTCCTCTACACTGAAGCTGGCGCTGGGGCCCTGAGTAACCTGGGCCCTGGGTAACTGAAGCAGAGCAGCCTCAGCATAGGTAAGTCAAGACTTCTCCCCTTTTATAGGGTAGAAAGAATAGGAAAAGAATGAGGGGGGGGGGGAGGGTAGAATTTAGCTTACTTAGGTTTTGACTGGAATTAAACCTTAAGGCCCCTTTCACACATGCGGACCGTTCAGATCCACCTGTCAGTTTTTCAGGCAGATCTGAACGGATGCCCCATGCATCTCTATGGGGCAGCAGATGTCAGCGGAGACATGTCCGCTGACATCTGATCTGATCCTTTTCGTCAAATCCGGATGGATGGAAACCCTATTTTCCATCCGTCTGGCGGATCGGATGAAAACGGACAGGCGGCTGTGCTGATCCGATCTGAACAGTGGGGACCTGACACCTCCGTCTCTGCACACAGAGCTGAGATGGAGCTGTCATCCGCCTGCTCAGCGGGGATCAGCGGATCGATCCCCCGCTGAGCAGAACAGAGTCCGCCGACGGAGCGGACAGGTGTGAAAGGGGCCTAAGGAATGGTATACTGCAATATATTACCTTTTTTTGTTTTTGGGTTTAATACAACTTCAAATATGGTAAATGTAACTCCACAGCCCAGTATCTAACAATACAAAGTGGAAAACAAAGTAAGAAGGTAAAAAGGTAAACAGTAATTATTACATTTTTTTCCAATGCTATGTGAATGGGAACATGTTACAAATATAAAGTAGGTGTTATCCCAATTTGACTGTAAGAGTGGAAATACATTTGTATTGTAGCTCAAAGGTAAGTGTAGTCATTCAGTCTGTACAGGAAAATGTTTTAAATCCTAAATCTGTTAACATATCCTCATCTGTTTCTTATACGGAACAGAAATATTTTCTTAGCGGGGTTTATGTTGTTCTTGGATCTAATGTGAACTGTTTGGAGCTGACATAAACTTGGACAGTACAGAGAGTTTTGGAACACTTGTTGAACTTGTTAGTTTGAAAGTCTCTCTTACCACTCTCATCCAGCAAGAAATCATCCTGGTAACGGAACTTTTCTGGTCCGCAAGCAATAAAAATGTCATCATCACCAAAGAAATCCTGAAGGCACATCACCTGAAAGAGAAGTTATATAATTACCGATTACCATTACATCTTAAATTCACTTCCTCACCGACAGCCTACATAATGAAATCAGTAGGGATTCTGCAGCGGAGACGTGCAAGGAACAGCCCCCTGTTTTCAGTTAAATGTGCACATTAATACATTTTATTCCACTATAATGGTCAACGCTTACAATGTCCTCCTTCAGCTAGGTAAGGGCTTTACCCCCAAGGCCTCATGTACACTGGGTGTGTAGTCCAGATGCATGAGACTACAGCGGATAGGTGTGGGTGAAAGGCACAGGAGCACCATCCAGCCCTGCTGCCGGCGGATTGTAAAACTCTAGGAGAGGTTGAAAGCTGCTGTGACCGAACAGGGATGGATGGTGTAACGAGTGGTACTAACGTTTAGGGCAGTATGTGCCTAGAAACAAATGTACGGATTGCAGAGCACTTACGTATGTTGTGGGCATTAATTCCAGGAGCATACTACACTAAACGTTAGTACCACTTCTCATAGAAAGTCTGCTGTTGGTGGGGCTGGACGGTGCTCCTTTGCCTTCCGCAAGCACCTACAGGTAGAAGCCTTATGCACAGAGCTAAATGCTCAGTATGCATGAGGCCTATGCTGAGGTGAATAAGAAGCCTAACTCCTGTATGTTACTAAACTTTTACAACTGTCTGTGTCAGTAATAGGCCACCATCAGAACTTAACATTGGGCTTGCTGTAGATATCATTTGAGCCAATGAGTGCTACGTGCATTTGCCATTTCACCAGCTACTGCAGTCACTAGAACTGTAAGGCTGATCTGACATTTTAACTAATAAGTACAGGATGATGTAAAATGAATACAAAATAATAAGAAGCCATTTCAGATGCTTAGTTTAAGCAATTCCTAAAACACTATATACTATGTATTTGCTTTGTAATTCTATTCTTTTTTTTTTTGTCAAAACAGTTTATTAGATTTTAACAGCATACAGATGGCATGACAGAGATACAGAGAAACGTCAAGAAATATGCAAACAAAATACAGTCATGGTATGCAATAGGGAACATCGAAATCTACCCAGAATCACACTTGGACCCAGGGGCATCACAAAACCCCTGAAATCACAATATTGCAGAAAAACACCTCGGGGACTGTGTGAGATTGTGAACCACAGTAAAGATCGAGCAGACGGCGTAGCCTGCCTAACAGTGAAGACCAGGACTAGAAGTCTAAAGTAGCATATCAGGGGGGGCCCCCATCTCCTGACACCCCCATAGGGGAACTTGCTGTGTCAGGGGGCGGGGGGCCCACACCCCGGAGGCATTAAGCCCGGCGTAGAGAGCTCATGGCACAGGCGCCGTCAATGTGGCCAAAGGAGGAGAAGTGCCCACCATATGGTGGACCAAGGAGCTTGTGAATGTAATGGAGGGGAGGGGAATGAGGACAGGGAGAGAGGAGAAGGAGTGGAAGGGAGATATGGGAACACACAAAAGGGAAACAGGGGGGGAAAGGAAAAAAAAAGGAGGCATAAGGAAGGGTACGAGAAAAAGGAGAGCAAGAGGGAAGGGGGGCATCTAGAGGAATACAGTGAAACCCGAACATCCAAGGGGGCGTCCAAGGGAGGCTGAAAAGCCGCTATGGCAGTGACAGGTGTATGAGGCACTGCCGCAATGCCCTAAGTACACAATCTCTGAAAATCAGGAAGGGATTGGAAGTGTATCCAAGGTGCCCATGTCGTATAATACTTTTTGTAATTCTATTCTTTATCATATCATTCTATTGTATAGTCCATGTTTCTATTCTATATCTAACATCAAAACTCATTTTTCACTTTGGATAGAGTAGAGGAGGGTTAAAACTCCCGCCAGTTTTTTTTTTTTTTTTGCGATCTGTGTCTCAAAAGGGAAAATTCCGTTCACTTCCTATCCTGAAGACTCAACAGAAAATGACAGAATATCTTTCCAATGTGGCAGAATCCCTTCTTAAATAGCTGTCACAGGAATAAGTGTTCCCATTTGGAAGATTTCCCCTTTATTACTGCTCTGGTGACAACTCAAAGTTTTGGACGGATCCTCATCTTCCTTTCCCATGACAAAAGCAGAACAATTAGAGAGGGTGAATCTCACCAAAGGGCACAGACAGCAATAAAAACTTGACAGTTGTTCTAACACTTAACCACTCTATCCAAATCTTAAAAAAAAAAAGTTTTGCCGTTAGTTACACTTTAGGACATGTTATTATCATTTTGTGAAACTTCATGTAATGTTAAGGCGGTGAAGGGCATGCAGTTTGTTTTCTAGCAGATATACCTAATTTACAAGCTACACTTAGGGCCATATGTAGAAATCTGATGATCTGGGCAGTATACTGTATTCCCCTAGATAGCCATGTGAATGAGTTTAGTTTCCCATACAGTACAAGCTCCAAAAATTGTGACGCAAATGTTCCCCTAATTGCACTTTTTTCACAAATACAGAAACAGACATAACCCTGGGGGCTTTGTACTCCTTGTAGTGTCACCAATTGCCTTAAATATATAATATATAACGATATAACGCACACGAGGGCCTATTTAGTAAAGCAAAAAGCTGTTTGGAAACAACTGCAATCCATACCAACAAATCAACATAAAGAAAGGTGAATAATTGTGCATATAATTTCAGCAGGTATAAACCAATCAGATTTTACAGATGAGAAGCCGGGATGGGCAGACAAGTGTGTCTTCGCATTGAAGGTCAGCAGCTTTGTTTTTCCCGAAATAGTCAGTTTATGGGAGGTGGTTTCAGGAAAGAAAAGCGGTTCTGCTTTTAAATCTAGCCTGTAATTTTACTTGGGGGCCCAAAGGCTCCAATAATCCAAAACAACGGTACAGTGCTAATAAGGTGCATTCAGTGATAATATGTAAAAATAAAAGAACATATATCTATATATCTATGCAATATTAAGGTGCTATAATACATAAATCTGTGCAGTATTTAAGTGCCATAGTACAAATAACTACGCAATATTAAGGTGCTATAATAGAAATAAAGTGCTTGTAATAAATCAAATTCATATAATATATAAAATAATTGATAGATCCAAAGAGTCCAGTGGTCTTGTGCTAGAATTGGTGCAAAATTAGCTTGATGACGATAATCCAGCCGGTGTCTTCCACCACCAACACCTAAGATAATTGGCCTCTCACCTGAAGTTTTGACCAAAATAAGCAAATCGTTTCAATCAATCTATCAATTATTTATATAATATATGAATTTGATTTATTACAAGCACTTTATTTCTATTACAGCACCTTAATATTGCGCATTTATTTGTACTATGGCACTTTAATACTGCACAGATTTATGTATTATAGCACCTTAATATTGCATAGATATATGTTCTTTTATTTTTACATATTATCACTGAATGCACCTTATTAGCGCTGTACCGTTGTTTTGGATTATTGAATTGCTTTGTAGTGGTAAACTCAGTTGGTATAGCAGCTTATTTTAGCACCTTTAGTTGATTGTATACAGCCAATTGTTTGCGCCGATATATTCACTTTGGCCCAAAGGCTCCAGCTTATTACTTTTGCCTTAAAGATTTGCTTAAAGCAATGTACTGTATTTCAGACTGCTTCTATCAACAGATGTAGTCCCCCTCTTGATTACAGCAATGTTCTGTCATGCGGGTAACATGGCATCCCTCTTCCAGTATGACATAACGCTTGCTGTTACAACATGACAGCATCTTAGAAAATGAAACTATTTTGGCTATGCTAACACAAGGCCACTGTCACACTGATGGCTTAAAATTCATTTTTGTTTCCTATAGCACTGGTCTGTTCTGACCTATTTCTGTTGCTGGTATCACAGCTCAGGTGGGTCATGAAATGATGATGTGCTATTGGAACAAAATTGCTGGGGAACTCATTTGGACATCTATCCTGGGCTCCACCTTATCTAAATTTGGTATTGCTAGGCAGTACATAGGTCCTTCAGCCCACTGACTTCCCTTTTGGTTTACTTACTCTTTTTTTTTACATATGGATTTTTATTGATTAGTGAGTTACAGACCCTAGCTCTTTAAAGCGTACAGTATGTTACCCAGAACATTTCACATTCCTGATATGTGTCTGTTGTTCCTTGTACTTGTATGAAATAGCATCCTGTTCTTTTTGCATAGCTTCCATTTTGTGAAATACCAGGTGAACATGCCAGTCCCCCTGCTCTCCTATTTCAAATTGTCCTTGCTAGTTATGGAAGCACATCCAGCCCAGTGTGGTCAGTTTTCTTCTTTGCATTCTACCTGGGAGCACAGCCTGCTTGTATTGCATTGGTTAGACTTCTGCAGACATGCCACTTGCCCAGCTCTTCACTGGGAAGTGTATTAACAAACTATAAAATCAGCTAAATCTACCCTTTAGTAGTATAGTATCCTAGGATCTCACATCCAAAAAGTGCAAGTGCAAGTGCAAATCCTATTAAATGCTATTATCTATCAAAAATTCCTGAAAATCAGTGCAAAAAAATGTGATAATACAAGTAATAAAGATAATATTAACCACTTGCCGACTGCTCACAGTAATCCTACTGCGGCAGTGCAGCTCCCCTGGGCTGGACTCCTAGTGATTGGACACAGCGGGAGTCAGGCCGGAGGAGGAGAGGCAGCGATTGCCGCCTCACTTCCCCGATCGTCAGTAAAACTGTGAGAACACCCGTCTGCTTATGTAAACAACGCAGGTGGATCTTCTCAGTGACAGACAGGAGGAGATCATAGTATTCAGAATAGCTGAACCTGCGATCTCTGTCTCTGTCACAAACCCCCCCACCACACACGTCAGTAAGCATGAGGCATACATTTAACCCACTGATCACCCATAGGGTTAACTTCTTCCCTGCCAGTGTCATTATTACAGTAACAGTGCATATTTTTAGCACTTATTACTGTAGTAATGTTACTGGTCCCCCCAAAAATGTGTCAAAAATGTCAGTTAGGGGTCCGCAGTCCCGCAAAAAAAACGCAGATCGCTGCCATTACTAGTAAAAAAAAAAAACAATAAAAATTACATAAATCTTTCCCGTAGTTAGTAAACGCAATAACTTTTGCGCAAACCAATGAAAATACGCTTATTGTGATTTTTTTTACCAAAAATATGTAGCAGAAAATAAATTGGCCTAAAATGTTAAAAAATTTTGATTTTTAAATATTTTTTTTGGGAATGTTATATAGCAGAATGTGAAAAATATTGTTTTTTATTCAACATTATCGCTCTTTTTTTGTTTATAGCGCAAAAATTAAAAATCGCACAGGTGATCAAATACCACCAAAAGAAAGCTCTGTTTGTGGGAAAAAAAGGACGTACATTTTGTTTGGGTACAGTGTTGCACGGCCACGCAATTTAACGTCCATTGAAATAATGCAGTGCCGAAATCGCAAAATAGGGCCTGACCAGGAAGGGGGTAAAATCTTCCGGGGCTGAAGTGGTTAAAAAAATATGTATAAAAGTGAAAGAATCTCATATATAAAAAATATATCATATTTAAAAAGACAAATAATTCATATCAATGCAAAATCTCAGTAAAATAATTAAGTGTTAAAAAATCCAAAACTATATGCATAAACAATATCCATTCATTGATGTTTGTGAAAGTCCCAAAAGAAAATCCAACATAGTGCAGAAAAGTGAATGAATTCTGTGCAACAAATCTTCTGTGAACGGTACATGCCAAAAAAACACCCTGTGTTCTGCTTACACCAATCACCCCAAACTGACTCACCAGATGGAGTGGCTGGTAAAGTTATAAACCAGCTACTGTGCCTTTGTTATAGGTAAAAGTATGTCCAGTGTGCAGGTCCACAATCCGCTCTATATGATCCCCGCTATGCAGATACCCTCATATGAACAAGTAGGGATATATCATATATCGGGAGGAAAGATGAATCCACATAGCGTGATTCCGTAAAACAATTTCATACATTTATTAAAAGATAAGGTAAAACTCTCATTTGATAGGTGTCTACCCGACACTATGGGTTTCCAGTTTGTGTATTTGTTTGTAATATGCTCTTCGCCTTCGGCTGTCACCATCCAAGCCGCAAGGGCGAATCGAGCATAAGCGGTAATGTCCAGCGTCCTAGTCCCGCCCTACTAGTTTCGTCACTCGATGTCTTAACTGATCTTCACTGGGAAGATCAGTTTACTGCTGCCTTACTGCCTCTTGCTGCCCCCCCCTCTCAGTCTTTACCCCATCTCTTTAAGTCCCTTATGCAGCTGAGAACAGAGATCATGTGATCATGAACCCCTGAATCAAAAAATGTATTTATAATGGGTTTTCTTTTATAACCATACACAAATATTTTGCCTCACATTTCTATTTTAAACAGAATGGGTTGTTTGACAAGGTAAGGGTGCACATACAGTATACCTTAAAGGAGAAATAAAGGTGATTTTTTTCTTTCATTTTGTGTAGAATAAAGGAGGGTTATAACCTTTTTTGGGTTTTCTTGATATCTGTGTCCTGCTGGAGAGTTCTCCCTTTACTTCCTGTCCCAAAGCCAAAACAGGAATTGAGAGGAAAACCCTCTAAAGTGTGGGAAAGCCTAGTTGTCATCGGGGTCACCAGAACTAGTTTCCCCATTGGAAAATGACCCCTCTATTCTTGTTCTGGTGACAATCCAAAATTTCCAAAACTAAAAAAAAGAAAATTTGCTGTTAGTTATACTTTAACCTTTACAGAAGAGGAAAGAACAACTCTATACCTGATCAAAGGGAGGTTCTGGATACTCATAGATAGGTACGTATTCAGGATCTCCCCCAACAACCAGTCTATCACCACACAGCTGTGTACAGTGTACCCAGAAAATAAAAATTGCTAGGGCAAAGTGAATGAAGTTTTATTGGAACAAGAGACTTTGCTTGTCATTTCTGCCAAAAATCCCTGCCTCAAGCAAGTTTTATTTTTAGAGTTTTGTTCTGCTTTAAAGTAAGTGTGATGATTTTTTCAGATTTATTTTGCTGAAGGCACTAATCAGTTTAACCCCAAGAGAAGATCTACAGTTCATTAAGTTAATCACATGCAGCCAAAATCCAGCCTCCAAAGAACAACCCAAATAATTCCTAACAGCCTGGTTTACCAATATTTAAAGCTGGATTAAAAAAAGATTTAAAGGAGAAGTACAGCTAAAGCTTGTTTTTCTGTACTTCTCCTATGGATCACAGGAGTGCAGTTCATTCTGCATTCCTCGGACCCGTTTTCAGCAGATAGCAGGCTGAAGTCTGCTCTCTACTGACATCACAGTTGTCGGTTCAGGCTCGGGCGTTATAACAACCATAGAGTTGATATCCGCCAACATGCCTGGACCACCACCAAGGTCAGATTCTCAGTGAGAGTCTGAGCCGGCCGCTTCCTCCCCCTCCTCAGCTCAGTGTTCCAGTGAATGAGGAAGGGGAAGAGCAAAGAGCGGGTGACTGACAGGCAGCAGCTCTCTGCTCATAAAGCTGTGAGAAACCAGCAATCGGAGGTGTCTGATCACTCAGTTCCCTGTGATAGACGCGCCGGGGGACAGATTCTGCATCCACCGAGGTACATATGAATCTACAAAAAGAAAAAAACCCATACGTCCTCTATACTTACCTGCTCTGTGCAATGTATTTGCACAAAGCTGCCGCAAACCTCCTCTTTTTGGGGTCCTCTTCGGCACTCCTGGCCTCTCCCCTCTATCCAATGCCCCCATGGGAAGCCATTTCCCATGGGGGCACTCGTGCCTGCTTGCACTTAAGCCCCACCCCCTGTCACTGGCTTTGATTGACAGCACTCGGAGCCAATGGTTCCTGGTGCCCAGCAAAGCCAGCGAGACCCGGAAATGAAGGGAGAGAAGAGCTGCAGACGTGCACAGCGCTTGATTGAATGAGGACCCAGGTAAGTAAAAGGGGCGAGGGTGAAGGGGGATGCTGACATCTAAACGTTTTTTACCATAATGCAAAGAATGCATTAAGAAAAAAAATATTTAGGCTTTACAACCACTTTAAAATTAGGTTTTATGCCTAACCCTTAAAAAGTAGAGCCTTGGCAGCCTGGGACAGGGTAGCCTTACATGCTACATCACTGTGACACAGCTCTGTGTTGTAGGAATTTGTTTCCCAGGGTTCACTGCACAAGGACAGGAGACATTTCATTATTGCTTGTTGATTGATATGGTATTAGCTTACACTTACAGATGTCATAACTGGTGCCACCAAGCTAGACTTAAAGTGGTTGTAAATCTCAGTCATGGAATTTGAGCAAAGCCCATATGTCTATAGTGTTTACTTCTCTCTCTCTCTCTCTCTCTCTCTCTCTCTCTCTCTCTCTTTCTCCAAAGCTCTAAGTGTAATTTCTCTCTGGTGCTTTGTTCCTCTGTTATCAGCATGAGTCACTTCTGAAACGTTTTCATGACACATGAGATCAAATTTGTTTCGGGGAGAGAGCTCAGCATGGAGTTGCCTATTCACAACAAACTTCTTGCTGTGTGGAGGGGGGGGGGGTGTTACTTTCCTCCTCTCTGCCCCTTCCTCTGATCTCCCAACAGATAAAGAAAATTTTTAACACAATTTTCCCTTTTGAAGGGGTGTAAAGAGAAAGACTATTGTTTCATCTCTGTGTATCATCTAAAGATGTCCACTTCAGTTGGTATATGTGAGGGATTTACAACCACTTTAAGCATCGATGTGAACATACATTCCAGTATAAATGGCCATTTGTGATGAACCAGAATAAAGACTGGTACATGCATTAAAAACTTTTTTTACATATCATATTAGATTCTAAAAATACTATAAAACTGCCCACTAGCCTGCTTCCTAGGAATTATGCACTTCCCTTATACTACAATAGGGAGCTGTAGATTTGAATCAGGCTCAGCCTTTACATATCCCTTTGCAACTAGTTTTCAGTAAAAAAAACATGAGCCAAAAATAGGACAAAATGAAATCAGCATCACAGAGAGATTATACTGATCAATGGGTTTGCTCAACAAGAAATTCTTTATTTTTTTAATAACTTGCACAGGGCAAACATCATCACCTTCCTTTTTCAAAAAATGCTACCTAGGGGGAAGGATTGCTTCAGAGGCTCAACTGGTAATGCTCAATGTAGTAACATGGTGGTGGGAGGAAATTTGCTCTAATAAATCCCTCCAAGGCATGACAGAGGGAGGTACTATGCTGTCAAACAGCCTCTACTAGTGGAGAGATAGAGAGGGACTAATATCACTTCAGCATTTCATGTGTAGTGCATTCTTCGAACCATTCTAGCCCTGAAAATGGCAGAATTGGGACACAGGACCTGTTACCCAGCTTGGGAATTAGATTTAGTGCCTGATATATCTACTGTATAATACAGAGTAATAATGAGAAGGCTCAAAGGTTAGAGGTAAGCATTGCTGTAGATAGAAAAACAAAAGTGCATTGACATCAGATTTACTGCCATTTAGCACAGTTGCCATTATCTTATATCTGGGCAAATTCTGATTGCTCCCTATTCCTTCCCTATCCATTCCACCCATTCACAACTGTTTATAAAAAAAAAAAAAAATCCATGATGATAAAGCACTGCAGTCCGTGCCAACCAGCAAATTGTCTTGGTAGACTGCTCTTGACTTTGTCAAGATGCTGCATTCTTCTAAAAAGACCAACTCTGGGACATTTTCTCCTTAACGTTACTTCCAATCCCCAGCAATTTGCACTCTGCTGCTTTTCCTGCAGGTGGCCGATTTGGAGAGGGGAGGTGCACAGCCATTGTGCTGGGTGCTCGGGAGTGGATCGGTCAGCTGCAGGGGAAGCAGTAGAGTTCAAATTGCTGGGGATTGGAAGTAACGTTAAGATGAAAACGTCCTAGAATTGGTCCTGGATATCCATATACAGCCAGGTGGAGCTGTAAATGGTGGTTACCCCTTTGAGGGGAGAGTTTTCTGGTGAGTAAAGCAACAAGAGGGGGGAACATGTGGAGACACAGGGCACATTGCATGATACTGAGGAACTCCCCTTGCAGCAACACCACCAAATATCGTTTTTCTAGCAGCACCATTATAAGAACTTGTATTGCTGACACATGATGGTTGGAATGCTGGACTAATGGAAGGATTATTGCTTACTATGTATAGACTTTCCATCTAGAGCACTGATCACTTTAAATCAGTCCTTGTTATTTGATACATATTTTGTTATATTGATTGATGTTTTAAGTGTAATAGGTTTGATATTCCACACTGGGCACCTTCACTTGGCACTAGCACTTTTAATACATTATTCTTTGCTCCATTTGTTCATTATGAGATATGGTATATGGATTTTGATACACTGTGTTTTTATCTGCCCTATATATATTTTTTTGATATTTTTCTGATATACTGAGGTCTTGTGAATGATTGGCTTTATCACAATTGGTCTGTTCTAACACTATTGTATTACGCAAAGAGCAGCGCCAAACCTATTTCCTGTATAAAAATTCCACATGGAACTTGTAGACTGGGAGAGGGATAAACAAGGGAGGGGTGGTATAACAGAATGAATAGAAATGGGCACCACAATTGGCACACCACCGGGGAGGGCAAAGAACTAAGAGATTTGGGAGACTGAAGTCTAGTGTAAACGGTAGTAGCATACTAGGTGGAGGGCCTACCTAGAGGCCAGGGCTAGGTGGAAAGGGCTGTAAGGGCACAAGACAGGATAGAGACAGAAGGTGTGTGGGGGAGCAGTGGGAAGAAGAAGAGTGCCAAAAAAGAAAAAAAAGGGGGGGGGGTTGTGTTAGTTTTAGAAATGGGTGTACAACTTACAAAGCATGTCATGTGCTTTTACCCAGTACATTTTCAAACCAACGTGACACAAGGCTCCCTAAATGTTTGCCTGGCACATATTCTGAAGCTACATCATTAGACAGATCCATTTCTTATGTACTCAAAATGAAATGAGATGGTGAAATAAGATGACGATTATGAAAACGGAGACCTGTAAACCAAAAGGGTTTGCAACTAGCATGAAAATGCTAACGTGAGCTGCTGCACACATGCACAGATACCATAAACATGAATAAAGGGGATAAACTGGGTATAAACAAGAAGGAAGAGGGAAGAAGGAAAGGACAAGAGGAGGCATGCGAAGAGACATAACCCATCTCTTCATCTGTCCCGCGAGTTCAGTCTATCACTCTATACCAGCCTTTCTCAACCTTTTCAACACAGAGTAACCCTTGAAAAAAGTTTCCAATCTCAGGGAACCCCTGCTCAAAATGTCTTTATCTACAACAAATGATACATTTGTGTGATGGTCAGGGGGAAGAACACCTTACACTTGTAGTCACTGGGAAGAACTACCCCCTTACAGATAGTTAAAGCGGAGTTCCACCCAAAAGTGAAACTTCCGCTTTAAATAGTCCTAACCCCCTGACATGCCCCATTTGGCATGTCATTTTTTTTGGGGGGGGGGGCGGGTACCTAGTTTTGACAGGTACCCGCTCCCACTTCCGCTCGGAGCGCCGCGGCGCACTGAGCGGAAGTTCTCCTCTCTCCTTCCCTCCCTGCAATCTTCTGGGACATGTCAGAGGTCCCAGAAGATTGCCGGCCAATCACGACGCATAGCGCAACTTGCGCATGCGCAGTGCGTACCCGGCTGTGAAGCCGCAAACTGTCACAGCCGGGTGCCCACATCAGTGATGCCGGCACCGCAGAGCAGAGAGGGAGAAGACCGCGCATCGCTGGACCGTGGGACAGGTGACTGTGCGGTTAGGCTGGAACTCCGCTTTAAATAGATAAATAGTGTCAGCGGGGTCTTATCTGAGAGGCAAATAATTCTCATTGCTCAAGGAAGCCCTAGCAACCTCTGGAGGAACACTAGGGTTCCATGGAACCCTGGTTGAGAAAACCTGCTCTATATTATGTCTCATGAAAGGTAACGTATCCATGGGTCCTATAATTATTTGAAGGCAATTTATTTTGCAATGTAGCTGACAATTTTTCAGTTATCATTATCCATGTTAGCTTTAAATTTATCAGTGAGAGCTGGATAGACGAGGACTTGCGTAATCTAGCAATTGCTATCCTGGCTTCTAAGAATATGAATAAAGTGAATTCTTTCATTAGATATTTGCACCTTGTTGCTCACTGCATTTGTGTCCATGAACTGTGTGTGACTTCAGTAACAGAGATTTGTATGCTCAGTCATTCTGATATTGATTCCATATAAGTACTTCCTCCCTGCCCAGTTTCCGGTGGTCTTATGAGGGCTGTATACAAAGGCACCTGCTTTTTATCAGTGCAGTCAGAACTCATTCCTTTCCGTAGGAATAGGGTCTCCATGGAAACAGTTACATCACGATGATGCTCAAACCATGTCACTGGAGTTGACAACATCATAATAAATTTGTTTCCTTTAAAAAATGACCTCAATAAATTTCCCTTAAAAAAACGAAAAATAGAGATGCGAAAAGAAGAAAACATCCTGTGCTTACAGAGAAAATACATTAGCTGATTCTAGGTGTAATGTCTTCTGCTGCTATTGTAATGACTGATTAAAGGAGAATAAGGGCATTTTTATAACAAGGCAAGAATAATTATTCTAGTTCAATCTTCTGCTACAATGTGTTACTAAGCAGCTTGTGACAATGACGTGAAGGCTAAGCAGCTGCCCCCGTTTTCAGCACTTCAGGTGAGGAAAGTGTTACCTAATCTCCAGGATGATGGCAGTAAGGACATGGAGTGCAAGGAAAAAAAATTGTGATCTTCTTATAGCAAATAATTAGTGAATCCTCCTACCGGATGTGAGTAAATGGACCCTCGATGGTTGCTATGGCCAAAACATTGAATTGTATCTGCTCCCGAAATATTACAATGACATTGACTGTAACCCTTTCATGACCAGAGATCATTGTAGCCTAAATGCCCAGGCCACGTATAGCAGAGTACTTTGGTTAAAGAGTAAAAATAATACTCCCCTGTGGGTGTTCAATTTACATTGCAGGGATATTAACAAACTTTGTTTCAGATTCCTACCGGTTTCTACTCTGAAGAAATAGCTGTTTGTTCTTTGGATACAAATTTTGAAAGCAAGTGACTAATTCATTTTAACCCCTTGACCTCCGGAAGATTTATCCTCCTTAATGACCAGGTCATTTTTTTGCAATAGGGAACGGTGTTAGTTTAACTGACAATTTCGTGGTCGTGCGACGATGTACCCAAATAAAATGTATGTCCTTTTTTCCCCCCACAAATAGAGCTTTCTTTTGGTGGTATTTGATTACCTCTGTGTTTTTCTTTTCTTTTTTTTTTTTTTTTGTGGGCTTTAAACAAAAAAAAAGACTGACAATTTTGAAGAAAAACATGTTTTACTTTTTGCTATAAAACATATCCAATAAAGAAATTGAAAAAAATTTAATTTCTTCAAAAATTTAGGCCAATATGTATTCTGCTACATATTTTTGGTGAAAAAAATCCCAATAAGCGTATATTGATTGGTTTGCTCAAAAGTTATAGCATCTACAAACTGGAGATATTTTTATTTATTTATTTTATTTTTTCTAGTAATGGTGGCGATTAGTGACTTATAGCGGGACTGTGATATTGCGGCGGATATTCTGACACCAACTGACACTTTTTGGAGACCAGTGACATTACTACAGTGATTAGTGCTATAAAATATGCACTGTTACTGTACTAATGACACTGGTTGGGAAGGGATTAATATCAGGGGCGATTAAAGAGTTAACTGTGTGCCTAGACAGTGTTTTTCTAAACTGTGGGAGGTGCTTTTACGAGGGAAAGACACGGATCCCAGTCCCTGCTTTGCAGAGACACGGGATCCATGCCTTTCCTCCTGTCAGAACGACAATATGTCTTGTTTATGTAGCACCCTACAGGTAGGTGCTAGGTAAATGTATAGTGGGCCTTGTCTGCCTAACAGCAGGGCCATGATTTCTTTTTGGTAGGGTGTCATGGCTTCCAGATGTGTCTGCTGAGGGGGGGAGTCTCCCCATTGGCTCTGTGAGAGGCTTCTCATAGGGCAGTGGAGGAGACCCAATCAGGGATACATTCAGGCTTGTAAGTACCCAAGAAGGTAGATTCTGCCGCAAAGGATGCTGGGAGTGGGTATACGTTTGAGGGAGGGCATAACTCGTGGTCTTTGGCAGGAAGCAGAGTCCCAGAAGGGAGAGGATGGCTGTCTTTCCTCCTGTCAGAGGAAGCGGATGTCCCGGGTGCTGCCTGAGAATCCAGAGAGTGCTGAGTTGAGCTGAGGGGGATCTGGTGTGCCGAGAACCAGCGTAGAGCGAGAGGGGTCCAGTACCAGGAAAGCCTACACAGGTCGTGAGTACTGAGGATTGCCCCTGGGGGTCTGCCTAGAGTCAGTGGGGACCACTCCGGAGAAGGTTCTAGGATCCAGGAGTCAGCTAGCTGCAAAGGGGGAACCGAGGTTGAGGACCCTGAAGTGGTAAAGGGGGGCACCTGCAGTTTGGGCCCTGAAGAGTTAATGCACAGTGTGAGTGCATTAGTTGAGAGTTGCAGCCATACAGGAGTACACAGCAAGCTACCTCAAGCCAGGGCAAGGCTTTGCAGTGCAAGCAGTGTGAGATGTTCAATGTTCCACAGTCCTGGATCTTCTGGACTTAAAGTGGAGTTCCACCCTAATTTTATACTTACCTCCATCTTCTCGCTCCGGGTCACCTGAAAAAGAAATGGATAATCGCATTTTTTATTTTTTTTTTACTTACCTCGTAGCGAAGAAAATATACTTACCTTACTTCCTTCTTCCTCCTTCCTCGGCCGCGGCCCGTCGTCACTTCCTGGCTCTGCAATAAATCCTGGGAGCTGAATGTCATCGCTCTCAGGAATCATTGCGCCTGCACCGGCCCCGACGTCAGTTCCGGGGCGCGCGCGTCATCCCCTTCTAAACAGCTTCTGGGCATGCCCAGAAGCTGTGGAGGGATGACGCGCGCGACCCGGAAGTGACGGCGGGGCCGGCGCAGGGCATCGTGGGACCGAAGAAGGCGGAAGAGGACGCCGAAGAGGATCTCGCTGGCTTCAAGCTGCCCACATCTGAGATGGCAGCGCTGGACAAGACGTTTTCAAGGTAAGTATTTGTCCTAACAGGTAAGTGCAACCCGGGACAGATCAGAGGCTAGCCATTGTGGAATGCACTAGCCCTGACTGTCCCGGGGGTATTTAAAAAAAAAAAAAAATTCCAGGGTGGAACTCCGCTTTAAGTCGGAGTTCCAGCACAGCTTTCAGAGATACAGTGTGTTCAAAGCATCAGTAAGCGTTGGCTATGTGTCAGTTCTCACACCCAGGGCCGCAGCTCACATGGGCTGGAGAGGTAACCGGTAACAATGGCAGAACCACCTCAGGTGACAGGCCTGGAAACATTGCTACATTTACATAGGCAGATCTCCATTCTGTCTCTCTGCCAGATGATCGGCGGGTGCCGGCAAACATTGAGTCCTTGGGACCCACTGATTAGCTCTCGCTGTGTGTAATCACAGAGGAAGCGAGCCGGCGGTGGTGCACATTCGCCCCCGCTACCTGGAAGTGCAGGATTACGTATATATATATATATATTTATATATATGTGTGTAATCCTACACACAGCTGCCACCCTGTAGCAGTAAAACTGATATAGGGTAGGTGGCAATTATTTATTCAGCTGATGTACAATTCGATGAGAAAAGTTGCAGTGTCTGCATCCTTTCAGAAGAGATTAACACTTAGAGAGTATCTCACCTATAATGACACTTCAGTTGCAGGGGATTCTTAAAACCTGACTAGTATCTTAGCACACAGTTCTTCCCCCAAGCAGGAAGTGACATTTCTGTTTCAGGTTTAAGGTCTTTGGCCATTTTGACTGGCCAGGCTGGGATGCCATAACCTGGGGACATGTTACACTGGCCCACCACAAAATCATGCAGAGATCGTACACCGAGCTGCACATTTGTGCCTCAGTGTATAATTAGGAAAAAAAATGCTGACAGGCAAAGGAGAAGCATTTATGGTGGAAAAGACAAACAGAGTCTCTTCTGTCATAAAAAGCTGCCTGTCAGCATTTTTTCATATCTTACTTTAGTTCTTCGACTTGACTATAAGGGCTCATTTATACCATATGCAGGTAAATATGTTTTTTAATGCAGTACCAATTCATTTGCAAGAAAATTGAATGTATTTCAATGCGCCCAATTTGCATCCTTGCAGTGCTTTCACATGCGTTTAACAAAAAAGGACCAGAATGAACGTTAATGCATCATATAAATGCAACAATACTGGCAAAAGAATGCACTGCAAATGCATTACGAACGCAAGTAAAACATGCAGATCCACACACTGAGCGCAGGGATTGAAGTGTAAGCAAACCCTTACTCTATTACTAATGCGTATAACTAATTTGAATTGTTTTTATAATCAAAATGATTTTTATTGAAGAAAATAATGTTTTGTTTATTACAGTAGTGCTTCCCTTCCCTTCATAAACCCCACCCTTTCCATCACGTTTTCTACATAAACAATTAGCAATTCTTCAGCAATTGTCTTGGCTTCTTATTTGGCTCCCATTGAATTAACATTTATCGCATGGATCTAAGAAATATATCAAAGCAGCACATAAATTTCTAATAGTTTAGGATACTCAATAGTAGATTATTTGGAGAAAGGTGCAACAGACTTTATTCACTGATAACCACCAGTGAGGCACACCAACCTATGTTCCCGCTACTCTGTGTGATCACCGTACGAGATACTGTATATGGGCCCTTAACTGAGGTCCTTGACATCTACAAGGAGCCACACATAATATTCAGTATATGCAGCACTACAGAATGCTTTCAGAAACTGGATATCCTTCAGAAGATGTTCAAATACAGTGAATGTGTTACAGTTGTGGTTGGAAACCATATGCTGCAGAAGACATTCAGAGACTAGGGACATGCTACTTGAGATTGTTAGAAATCACCACTATTGGGTCAAAGGTTGCACATCATAGTAGCTACTGAAAAACGTTGGGGAAGGTAAGTCTTGTGAGCACATATCTGCATCTAATAACAGGTCAGTATTTCATTTAGTACTAATTAGTCTTTAAATCTTTTAAAAATTTTATTTGGTACACAGTTTAAATGCAGAAACATTTAAAAATGTTTTGGTCAACGAGTTTGTAGAGCTGAAATATACTTTAATGCTCCAATCCTCTCAGAGCAAGACCACTCCCTTTGGCTCCTGCCCCTGGGCGGTCAAGTGGTCTTGTGCAGTGGACTATTCCTGACGTCATGATGCCCATAGATTGGCTCTAGAAATGAAGATCTCAGGAACAGTCCATCGCTGGACGAGTGGGAGTGCCATTTTCCAGAGGATCGCAGGAATGGGTAAGTATAGGCACTGTGTTCACCCCTAGACAAAACGAACAGTTAACCCATGCAGTGCAGGCACAGTCCCACTGCATGGGGAAAAAATGTTTGCCCAGAGTAAAGCCTCGTACACACGCAATGAATTTCCACCGACCGGTCGTCTGTCTTTTGTCCAGAGTGGTGTCTGTTGGTTGGAATGTGCTCTAGACTGCACATGAATTTTCCCGCACGACAGAATTCTACTTCAGAAGTGATGTCATGTGTTGGATTGCTTTCTTTGTGTTCTTTCATCTCTGAGCATGCCTAGTCTTGCTCATAAGATTTTTCCCCATCGAAATCTGTACTAATGAGATGAAAATCGGACGTGTTTTGATGGTCAACAAAAATTATATAGCCTGCACACCAGGATTTATTCGGCCGAAAAGTCGGAGTCGGTTGTCGGAAGCATCATACTAACAAGCCGAAATTCGGCAGATCGGTCGTCGGAAGAAAATTCCCTGCCGAATTTCCACTCGTGTATGGGCCTTTAGGCTTTAATGTAAATTGTCAGTTGAACACAGGATTTAATTTGTACAGAAAAATCAGAAAATCTACAAAAATCTTACGGTGGTTTAAAAATTCTCCCGCTCTACTGAAAAAAACATGTTTGTTTCTGTCTGTTTTGTGCTCACTTCCTGCCTGATATAACCATTACCCCCAGTTCAGCAAGTGGGTGAAAATCTCTATCAGAGATATTAAACACCTGACCTGGTCATAAGTGTCAATTAGCATGTTTTATGCATACCAAAATGACCAATTTTTCTATTAAAAATTGAATTGGCCTTTTAGTCTTTCTGATTCCACCAGCTTCAAGTGAGCTTCATGAAGTTAAGTACTTAAATTTGACAAAATCAATAGATTATTCCATCATAAAGACTGCCTTTTTTGAAACTGTAGAGGGGATTGTAAATTTATATTTGTTTTTGGACACTATACAGTATAAACCAAGTTACAATAGATTCTCAGGCTGTATGAAAAAAAATAAAAGTCAGCAGCTGCAAATACTGTAGCTGCTGACTTTTAATAAAAGACACCTACCTGTCCAAAAATCCAGTGCTGTCCTAACCCTGGCTGGTTCTTCACTGGTCTTCGGGTCCCTGACACTGGCTTGTTTACTAAGGGAAGGTGGCTATGACTATTTGCGGCTTCATGGCCACAAATGTGAATGGTCCTGCAGCCTTCTGGAACCTGTGACGTGTCCTAGAAGGCTATTGGCAAAGGGGGGGAGTAAAATTCCGTTTGAAACGCCTAGGTGATCCAAGTGGGAGTGGGTATCTTTTAAAATCAGGTACCTGCTCTCCCCAAAAATGTATCCAAAAATTATGAGGGGGGGAGCAGAAATTCCCCTTTGGGTTAAGTTCTACTTTAAGCTAGTTTGATGTAATACTTCAGATTTTAGCCTGCTTTTACCTATAGATTAAAGATATTTTATTTTTGTTGTTGTTATTATTCCTTTTTTATTTTTATTCATGTTGTCTGCATTCTTGGCTAAGACCTTGAAACTCAAGTAACAAAAATGGAAATTGAAGTGCTACACCACTGCTACATGGTCCAGATACAGCTTATTCCAATTAAAGTCAAGAGGACAATCCAAAAAGTATCAAACTTGTTTTAGAGTGCCAAGAATTCCCCCTTCATCAGGGCTAGAAAAAAAAGGACTTCTCCATATCAATCAACAACAATATAATATATGTGGCTGTCTCTCCCCCTCGGATGTGCAACGGCCCCCTATCACCCTGGACCATCAGGAAAAGGCCTTCTTCTTCCTTCCTTCCTTACTCTTTTGAGATGGGGTCTACATCCCAGTCCGGGTTATTGATTTGGGATTTCCGGTTGCCTAGAAGTAGGGTTCCTCTCTCCTATTTCCGTCTGAGGGTATGGGACTCTGCATTCATCTTTTGTGGGGCCTGGGGACTTACCCGGGAGCCTTTACGTGGCCATATCTGTTGACCCTCTGGAGCGTTTGATGGACGGCTTGTGCCCTGGACTCTTAGTCCCACTCTAGTAGCACTTTGTCAACCTAGGATTCTTAAGTGGTCTCTGAGGAAGCTATCATAGCGAAACGTGTCAGACCCGTCCCTGTCGGTTGTTACTACAATATGTGCCTGTACAATCATTATGAGATGTGTGATGTCAGGTTATGAATTGATTTTTATCTATTTTAATGAATTGTTTATTTATCAATAAAATGAGTGTATACTTTTCTATTTACCACATGTGATGATTAATTCTTGATGCTCAGCCACATTGGTTTTGATACCCTCTCCACCATCCCTTCTATTTTATGGTGTGGATAGGGTCCTTCCCTCCCGGACGTTTGGACCTTACCATACCTATGTCTTTTATCTAATATAATATATTATATAAATATTGGATTGATATCGAGATGTTTTTATTTTTAATAATAATACTGGGATAATAAATATTATTTAAATATACTGGAATAAAACTGGATCTGGCCTTTTAGCAGTGGTGTAGTGCTTTAAAGTTTGTTAAATTACACTATAGGCCAAGCCAAGTCAAGTCAAGCCAAGGAGTCAGTGGAAATCCGCTGAGGTTTAGAAGTTGGCTGACCAGGAACCAGATAATTTACAACAAGATATCAATAACAGTGAGATAACCATATGGGTCCAGCATTTTTTTCCCACTTTCCGCTTGAAACGCAAGTGGCCCTTTCCTTTGACTATGCAGTTCAAAGTAAAAGAGTCACTTACCATCCCACCCTACCCCTTCTCTCCAGGATATAGTCCGCCACCTTTACTTGCTCATGCAACACTCAATTCAGTCTGAAGGAAAGTAATATACCCTGATTCGCGTACCACTAAATTGGACCAGTGCTGTCACACAAGGCCTAGAAGGTGTCCATAGTCTATGGTAAACTGATGGTTTATGGCTGACTTAGTTTCCCAAATCAGGAAGCTGAAAGAAGCACCTGGAAAGAGAAAAGGTATGAACTTGCTGCTGGAATGGAGGTGTTAATCTTATTTTGTCCTGTATGGGTAAAGGAAAGGTTCGCTTTAAGAGGAGCAGCAAAATAAGAAAGAAGTTCAGGCAGACAGGAGCTAGGTAATAGGTTAAAGAAATTCTTAATATATAGAAACAGCCACAATATTAACATTCAGGCGTACATATGTAAAATAAAGGAAACTAGAGATAGAGATATTTTACATTTATCCAATATTGCCCTGCCACTGACTTTTCTAAGTTAGCTATCGCTGAAGGGACAATGGAACCCAAAATGTCTTAGTCATTTTCTTTGGAGGGATGACTGGTCCAGAAGAATGCATCATAAAGCATCACTTTCATCTGTATAAGTGGTGAGTCAGGAGAAATAATATTATGAACACCTGCTGGATACCTCTGTGCTGAACTAAAATAGAACTTTAATTGTAAAATTCGTAATAGCAAATCATATCAAGGATGTAGTTCAGTTTCCTCTCCTGACCCATTCTGCAAGGGCACGGTGTGCTTCACTAAGAGCTGACTTGCCGCTTTTCTATATGCAACTGGTGTTTTCCTGATGCTCCCTCACATTATCTGCCTTGTCAGCTACAGCCTAATGACCGACATTGTGTAATAAAGATTACCAGCGACAAACTTTCAGCTGTTCTGTATTAGGAAAATGTGTTTTATTTTTGTATACATTTTATTTATTATATAGGCCCAAATAAGAGTTTTTACCATCTATTTTCACTCTTTCCAGTCAGTTAAAGCAGACCTTACAAGCAAATGCATTGTGCTGTTACACCAATGTGTAAAATATAATATAAAGCATAGTTGTAGTAATGTCATTATAATTGGGGTATACTGCCATCTTGTGGTTGTTTCGGTTGTTGCACTTGCTTTCTGTCTTTCCCTTCTGTGTTCCCTCCTGTCAACACCTTTGATGATGTATTTCCTGTTCCTGCTTCTTTATGCTTGTGGGGATAAAGATGGCCCCATCTGTCTATCAGCTATACCTACTGTTTGGAATAAAACCTACGCGGATGGAAGAAATGGAGTCTGGTGAGTTCAGCTATCTGATAACAATTGTCCGCGGTGATTGCATCTGCCTATACAGGCCAGGAATAGGTCTCAGCAAGGGATAAGTCACTATTACAACAATTGGAGTCAGAATATGCATAGTCTACTTATTCAATAATGGATCACTAAAAGTGTCTCCACAATTGTTAGTGTGAGCGATAAAATCATGTACCTGTTGTAAACACGCACTGTGTGTGGAGTCTCACTGAGACTTGAGTGTCCATACAGACACATGGGGGTTGATTTACTAAAGGCAAATAGACTGTGCACTCTGCAAGAGCATTTGCTTAGTAAATAAGCAGAAAGTCTGCTGACTTCCATCATCCAATCATGTACAAGGAAAAATGCTGTTTTGTTTTGCTTTTTTCCTTGCACGTGATTGGGTATTCTTTGCAAAGTGAAGCTTTACCTTATCTATTAAAGAGGAGCTCCAGACTCCTTCAGAAAAACAACAAAACAAGTTTTCAGTGCTACCCTTCTCTGTAAGGATGGTAATAGAGGTGTAGATCAAAAGCTAATGGGGTGTCTGTCCATAAAAAAAGTCCAGGAAATATGTGACTGAAAATAGCCTGGAGGGTTAAAACCCAGTACCTGACTCCAAGATGAAAGTCTGCTGTAATCCGCACAGGCTGGGAAACCCACAATGCAATAAAAGAGGGAGAGGGATGAGAAGCGCCAAGCAGATTCTTGCTGTAGTACCATTTTAAGTGCAAGTGTAAGGCTCAAAACAAGACCGTCCTGCCCGCGCGGGGGGTGTCTTTCAGTCCATGCCGCAGCGGGGGCTCCAGTGAAAGTGGATATCGGAGGACACTGGGGAGCGAGCTGTCAGAGCCTGGAGCTCAGTCTGTTAACCAGCAGTGGAAGAGCCAATCGGGATGTGTTTGGGAGGCAAGCCACGCCTCCTTCCTCAGCCAATGGCCACTGAGGCATGGACTGATAGTCCCCCCTATCAGGGCGTTTTTGTTTTGAGCCTTAGACTTGCTCTGCACACACTTCTGTGAGTGACGTTTTTATACTTTTACTTTGCATATTAAAACAGTTCTACACCAAGAGTCTGCTTGGCGCTTCTCTCCCTCTCATCCTTCAGAAAAACAAATACTGTAGCTGCTGACTTTTAATATTAGAGCACTTACCTGTCCAGGAATCCAGCAGTTTCCTCACCTGAGCCGATTTTTCAATCAGCTCTAGGGTGCTGCCATCGCCTTCTCTACTAAGGGAAACCCTACTGCGTATGTAACCTAGACATTTTATGTAACCTAGACATTTTATGTAACCTAGACATTTTTAAAGATACACCTATGGAGATTTACCGTAGAAGTACCGTAGTTTGGTACCGGCAATTTTAAAGCATCACTTGTTAGGTATCTATTTACTCGGCGTAGCATCATCTTTCATATTAGACAAAAAAAAATTAGGGTACTTATTATTATTTTCTTTTTTTTGTAATTTATTAAAGTGTATTTTTTCCTAAAAATGTGCATTTGAAAAACCACTGCGCAAAAACCATGTGACATAAAAAATTGCAATGACTGCCATTTTATTCTCTAGGGTCTCTGCTACAAAAAAAAAAATATATATATAATATAATGTTTGTAATGTTTGGGGGTTCTAAGTAATTATCTAGCAAAAAATTTTGATATTTGCTAATTTAAGTGGTTAATCTGCATCAAAAACGCATGCACAGTGTTTTCCATGTATTACAATGGCCCTTGTTCACACCAGTGCAGATTGTTCAAGTGAAGTCAACAAACACAGAACATGTTGTATGTTTTCTACAGAACGTATCTGTAATGTTGCAAAAACGCATCAAAAACATACTGGAACACACATGTCGGGAATCGAGATGAAGGAAAAAAAGGGAAAATGAACCAGAGCACATCAAAAACACAAATGCAGAAATGCATCCGGAATATTGAAATTGTGGTGTGAACCAACCCTAAATATGAGCCACCAGCAATACACTTTATTTTCCTTTGTTCAATAAATATCCCACATTCTGAACATTCTATATGCTTCCTGATGTTCACACGAAAAGTCAGACAACATCCCATTTTTATTTAAATATGTCTGAGATTGAAAATCTAAGTGGCCGAGCTTTCATGCAGACACTATCCTCATATCTCACAGGGACTGGGACTTTGTAAACAAACTGCAGGGATTATCTACAGGAAACACTTCTGGCTAGTCTAGATGATGAGACCTTGTATGGTAAACTAGATCACAAATTAGGTTTGCAACCTACTCCAGAGGAAGTCATTTTAGGGCACATTTTTTGTTTTAGGATTTAACTCTTTTTTTGATTTAACCTCTTTATTGGCTGCATAGATAATCAATTACCAGGAGTGGAAATAGGGACTGGCTGTGTCCCAAAAAACTCAAATATTTTCTTTGGGGACTGGGAGGACCTTACTGTCTTCTCAGAAAACATGCACTTATTATTACTATGGACCATTCATTAACAATGCATTTTTGTATTTTGGGAAGGTCCCCAAGCTCTGTTTGTGGAATTCATTTCCGAAAAAATGAAAATCTGAGTGAAATGTATTTTTCTAGACACGCATCCCAATTGAGATCTATCTGTCGTAAAAGACCAGTATTGCAAAAAATAATAATAAAAAAATGTTTTAAAAATACCAAAAACCAGGAGCTGCAAATTGTTTTTTTATTCTGAGATAGCCTCCACTCAAACTCATTAAAGAAGGGGGTCCCAGCAGGACCTGGAGAAATTTCCCAACAAAAGGGATTTTAAACTAAAGTCTAGGTCCTGAATGATGGTTTATGGAGAGAGGTGAACTGAAAAAAATTCTTCCAAATCTCCTTATTCCACAGAAAACATTATTTGGTGTCATGGGAGCATTAGAGGTGTGTAATGTAAAATTCTGGCAATGATCAGATGTATTCCATGAGCTCAGAAAGTCTGTATTCAGGAAATACTTCTGTACACTAGTATATAGGTTTGCGTGTCGGTGTATACTGCCATACATCACAAACAACTGTCTCTTTTACTACACTGGCCGCTGCATGACATCACAAGGGGGAGGTGCCACCAGGAGACATCGCCTGGTGGCCCCGCCCCTACCTATATATACACCCTTACCTATATAAGAACTGTCAACGGCAAGCCAGGCATTCGGCGGTTTGCCTTAGTTGACTGTGGAGCGTTTTTTTCTTTTTTGGCTCCGGCGGGGCGGCAGGCGCCATGATTGACGATGGATTTACATCGGGGGACACTCGTTTTTTATTTTTTAATAATCCTTTATTTCTGTCTTTTTATTACTTTTTGACACTTTTTTGGTGAATGGGTAGGGGTTACTATGTACCCCATACTCATTCACATGGGGGGCAGGATCTGGGGACCCCCTTGTTGAAGGAGGCTTCTGGATTCTGATAAGCCTCCTGTCCGCAGACCCCCACAACCCTGGACAGAGCCCCTCCGCCCTCCCACCCCCAAGTTGAGGGAATGTGGCATGGTATAGTTCAGGAGGGGGAGCTCTCGCTCGCCCCCCCCCCTTTCCTGGCCTTCCAGGCTGTGTGCTCATATAAGGGTATTTATACAGGGTATAAATATATAAATATAAATATAGGGTATTTTTTGGAGGAGGTGACCCTACGCTGTTTTTTTTTTTTTTTTTTTTTAGATTTTGTGTGGGGTTCCCCTTAAAATCCAAACCAGACCCGAATGGCCTGGTCTGGACTGGGAGGGACACCATGCAATTGTTTTTTTTACATTTTTTTATTGCTGGCAATAGTATTGTATTGCCAGAAATTTAAATGATATTTCATGCTTTTTTCTTCATTAGAAATGTCATTTGTACTGCAGCATGTACTATGCATGCTACAGATGCGCCACTTTACAGGCAGACTAAGCAGACTCCCCCAGGCATGTCCCCCAGGGCAGTACCTGGGCCCACATACCCTTTTTATGGCCAGTTACTTGCATATAAGCCTTTAAAATGGGGCTTTTGATTTTTCAAATTTGGGTCCCATAGACTTCAATAGGGTTCGTGGTTCGGGTCAGAACATTTTCTCTGTTCGGGAGTCCTGGTGCGAACCGAACAAGGGGGTGTTTGACCCATGTCTACAAATAACATATTTTTCTTTAGCTAATTAGGTTAGGCTTCATTTAAACTTGCGGTTGGGAGACAGCAAAAATGAGCAGTTGAGCTGCATTTTTGCCACCCGCCAACTGCCCCTCCTTAAGCTGCACTAGGCATAGGACAGGGATGTTTACATCCTGAGGCTGCGACGCTTCACGCCCCGACAAAGTTTAACTGACATGTATCGATAATTAATAAACAATAACAATGAAAAAGTCCTTTCTCTGAGACCTTGTGAAATTTTGCGAAGTCTCCCAAGATCTCACAGTTTAAACTCGGGATCTCCCTGGAAGGCACTGGTGACGTAGCCTTCCCAGAGAGCAGCTGTCATGCCAGCCTATTATAATTTCATTACATTTCAAAAACATAGTCCGTGATCCTGCCAGAGATGGATTAAGAGCCGGTTCACATATATGAGATGACAGGCATCGCATGTAATTCGGAGCGCACTGCTCTGCAAATCACATGCGATATCTGTGCGATGCAAATTTAGCCATACAGATTGTATGGCTGAATTTGCATCGCATTCGGACACAACTTGTACATGACCCTTTTTTGGTCGGCACCAGAATTGGATAACATGGGTGTTCACACCTATGCGATCCGATTCATGTCCAAACTGACAGCTCACACTGCGATATGCAAACTGATCTGGGGGTGTTGTTGACTCTGTATTGACACCCCCAGCGATTCGCATATGGCAGTGTGAACTGCCTGTGAGCTGAGTGCGATGCGCAGGGTTCCTGCATCGCATATGTGTGAACCAGGACTAAGAGCCAGTGTCCCTTTTGGCATCAATTTGAAACACTTGTAAGATCAATTAGAATATATGGCCAGGTTCATTTGACCTGCAGTTGACCTGCTTTTGCAGTCCCATAGACTTGTATGGGGAGAGAAGCAGTTTTGCCTGATGACACAGGCTCTATAGCAAAATGAGGCCCAAAGGCAAAGTAACAGCTTTGGTATCCTCCATCCCTTTGATTAAAGGAGTACAACAGACATAGAAACGACAACCCATTTGCATTGTCTGTATTGGCATGATCCGCCCCATGAAACATCCACTGCATTGTTACATATAGTTACATAGTTGGTAAGGATGAAAAAAGACACCAGTCCATCCAGTTCCACCTGTGTGGGTGTGGATGTGTATTATTTTTTGTTTACCACTTCTCATATCCCTGTATATTGTGTTTGCTAAGATGCCCATCTGAAATATTGACACTTCCCGCTGACATCACTGATTGTGGAAGGGGGTTCCACATCCTTACTGCTCTAACTGTAAAGAACCCCCTACCTACATAGTCTATGGTTAAACTGCTTCTTGTCCAACTTCATTGAGTGGCCATGTGTCTTCTTAAGCAGCCTGAGATTCAATCGTTTTCTCCCTATGCTAGAATCACCATTTAGATATTTGTACATTGCGATCGCGTCTCCTCTCCAGCATCTAATACGTTTATTGTGTCTAGTTGTTCCTCAAAAAAAGATCCTCCTATCAGCTTTGTTGATCTTTGGTCCTTCTCTGGAACCTCTCAAGTTCCAATGAATCCTTCCTGAGAACTAGTGACCAGACATGGACAGTATACTCGAGATGTGGCTGAACCAGAGTTTTGTAAAGTGGTAGAATTATAGTTTTATCTCTGAAGTAAATCCCCTTTTTAATGCATGCTACTGGCCTTGCTTGCTGCAGCTTGACATTGCATGCTATTACTGAGTCTGTCATCTACTAGGACCCCCAAATCCCTTTTCATCCTGGATTTTCCCCTAGCCTACAAGTACAACCTGGTGCGTTGCTTTGACAAATTGCAATATCCCATGCACAAGCATGAAAGTTGTAGCTGGGCCCCTAGACATCCATTGGGCCCTGGGTTGCCTTGTCGTTGATCCGACTCTGGATCCTGGGTATATGATGTATAGATTACTCCTTTTGTGAATCAGCTTGTACATTAAATCTGTTGTAGTCATTATCTCTCCGGATGAAACGGCACAACAGTATTTTGAACACTTCTTATTACATATACTATATCCACCAGATAAGAATATACAATACACATACCTCACTATCTACTCATTCCACGATACAACAGCATCATCTACTGGCCAAAACACATTTACCAAATAATAAATTACGTTCAACAACCTGTGCGAATATTCATAGAGAAAAAGAAAAGCACATTTTTTTAACACTCAGTTTAAAGTAATAATAAAGTTTTTTGGCAAAAAAAAGATGTTATACTTACCTGCTCTGTGCAACAATATTGTACAGAGTGGCCCCTTATGTTCTTTTCTGGAGTCCCCCCGCTGCTGCTCCGCTCCTTCTTCCTGTGGGTGCCCCCATAGCAAGCACTTTGATATGGGGGCACATGTGCAGGCGTGCTCCCAAGCCAGGCTGCTCAGCCATGCCCCCTGCTCCCCTCTCACAGGATTTGACTGACATGCCTAGGGCTCCCGCAGCTCTCAAAGTCACTTGTGGGACCAGGAAGAGAGAGCATTGGGGCTGCAGCCGGCAATAGCGCTAGAGTGTCAGGGGACTCAGGTAAGTGTTTAGGGATGGGGGGGATATTGGAAGGTTTTTTACCCTAATGCAGAGAATGCATGGCAATTCATTCCCCAAGGATCCCCATGAGAAAATAGGACTGTGGAGGGCCGAACCTAATTCTGTTCAATAAGAATTTTGGACCTGGGAAGGTCCTTAACCTGTTCCCGCCCAGCCTATGGCATAATGACGCAAGGTCCGGTCTCTCGCTCCTCACTCATATGACGTCCTCCTGGATCGCACCTCATGCGAACCTGCAGGGCTATGCTGCGGCGCTATCTGTCACTGGCTGCCAATGACTGATCACCTTACCGGCCCACTGCCAGTACCTTGTGACCACTGTAACCAATCACAGCAGGTCACAGCTGTAAATGGATAGCTTCCTTTCAAGTCATCCATTGTGTACAAATGTGTTGCTAGCTGTGATTGGTCACAGTGATTACATGGTACACATTGGGCCAATCACAGCCCATCTGTGCCATGTGATCAGCTGTGGCCAATCACAGCTTATCACATCAAAACAAACTGAATAAATCAATTTCATTCACTAAAATGTTTGCATATAGCAATGAAATGTATTGCTATATGCAAACATGTGTTAAAAAAAAAAAAAATAAATACCGATCATGTCCCCAGAGTAGTAAAATGTTACTATGGCAACATTACATTGCTCTGGTTAGAATATTTTAAAATAATCGTAAAAATAATATTTTTTTACTATCACCAGTCAGTGTCCCTGATCACCGCCACACCAGTTATATGATGACGTTGTACATTACTGCACTGGTGACAGTATGTCAGTAAAAAAGGTTTTTCTTTAATTTCTTCATTTTCCAAAAAACTTGGACAAAAATTACAACTTCAAAAAAACTCGCCATGCCTCTTACTAAATACCTCGGACTGTCTACTTTCCAAAAACCGAAGAGGTGATCATATACCACCAAAAGAAAGCTCTATTTGTGGGAAAAAAAGGACATCGATTTTGTTTGGGTACAGCATTGCACAACCGCACAATTGTCAGTTAATGCAGTGTTTCTCAACCTTTTTTCAGGCAAGGCACCCTTTAACCACTTTACCACCGGAGGATTTTGCTGTCTTACGTCCAGGCCACTTTTTGCGATTCGGCGCTGTGCGAATTTAACTGACAATTGCGCGGTCATGCAACGCCGTACCCAAACGATATTTATGGCCTTTTTTTCCCCACAAACAGAGCTTTCTTTTGGTGGTATTTGATCACCTGTGCGATTTTTACTTTTTGCACTATAAACAAAAAAAGAGCGACAATTTTGAAAAAATAACAATATTTTTCACATTTTTTTATATGAAATTCCCCCCCAAAAAATGTAAAAATCAAAATGTTTTATCATTTTTGGCCAATTTGTTTTCTGCTACATATTTTTGGTAAAAAAAATCGCAATAAGCATATTTTGATTGGTTTGCGCAAAAGTTATTGCGTTTACTAAGTAATGGCGGCGTTCTGCAATTTTTTTTTTGCGGGACTGCGACATTGCGGCGGACAGATCGGACCCTTGAATGACATTTTTGACACTTTTGGGGGTACCAGTGACATTACTACAGTAATCAGTGCTATACAAATGCACTGTTACTGTAAAAATGACACTGGCAGGGAAGGGGTTAGTTTTTATTGGAGAGGGAGGGGTTAATGTATGCCTGGTGCTTACTGACATGTGTGGGGGGAGGTGACTGAGTGACACAGGGACAGATCGCAGGTTCAGCTATGCTGAACCCTGCAATCTGACCCTGTCTGTCACTTAGGACAGGGGTTCCCAAACTTTTCAGACCGCGACCCCCAATATTAGATTGCTGACGACCCGCGACCCCGACCCCTCCCCCTCGTATGTAAGATTTGCGATTTGGTTACATACTGACAGAGCTAAAACAAAAAGGAACACAATCTCTAAGCCAGGCTATTTTATTAACAAATTATGGACAAAAACAAATACATCCATAACTGTGAAATGCTTACAGACAGAATACGAACAAGCTGCCGACCAGAAATGAAGTATTTTAAGTTGTTTCCACTGTTGATAGGAAAATGCGAGTGATGGCAGCGGCGCCTCTATCCATGTCATATAGTGCGCGCTCCACTCCGCACAAACACTTGGATATGCGCTTCATAAAAGCTAACATTTATCTGGTTAACGTTAGAGTGAGCGGCCTCTTTCTTTAAACAAATTCGTTTAGGCTTTACAATAAATATTGTTTATGGGCTAATTAATGCCACAATAATTTGTTTATTTTATTGGCTAATTGTATTTTTCATTTTTGTTTTGCACTGAATACCATTGAATATTTTCATTGAATGCATTAAATATTTGCCGTGCACCGCTATGCCAGAAAAACGTTAAGAGCCACCTATTTTTTATATAATAAAGGGTTTCTATTTCCTATTTACGCGAAATCTACAGACGCAAACAGACAAAGTGTAATAAAATAAAGACCTAAATGTGTATTTCGGACTTTTTTTTTTCACCACAGTCTGAAAGAAGACATGTTATTGAAGACAAATATCCAAAAATCTCAAAATTGACCAGTAAAAAAAAAAACAATGTTTTTGCCTGCCGTGTCTCGCATTAACTCGCATTAAAAATAATAAAAAAAAGTTTCTGTAAATCATCTCGCGACCCCCCGCTCCCCACTCCGCGACCCCCCGGGGGGTCGCGACCCCCACTTTGGGAACCACTGACTTAGGAGATCCGCCCGCTTTGTTTACACAAGCGGGCGGATCTCCACACTCGATTCCCTGACGATCGGGGAACAGCGGCGGTGATTACCACCGCTCCTCCCCTGGCCCAACTCCCGCTGTGACTGAAAACAGCGGAAGTGAGCCTCCGGCGGCGCGCGCGCCGCCCACAAGGGGAGGAGTCCAGCGACGTAGGTCTACGTCGCTGAATGATAACGAGCCACATTGCCGCAGTAGCAGCAATGTGAGCAGACGTCAAGTTGTTAAAAATTATGGGCAGTCTTGAGGCACACCATTTCGAAACGTAAAACCTTTTCTAATAGTTTTACATATTGCAGCAACATCCACACAAGTAGGACACCTAACGTTGTATATACAACAAAGAAAATGGCCTCTGCCCCCACCTATAACTGGCCTTCAACTGGGAATTTTATCTTTGTTTGTTTCATGTGCGTTGCCCTTCCATGTGTTCTTTGCTATGAAGGCCAGTTATAGGTGGGGGCAGAGGCCATTTTCTTTGTTGTATATGTGTACTGGTGAGTGGACATACTGGGTGCCTTTGCTGTAATACTATCAGCTGGGCTTCCATTATGCCCCCAATTACCTTTCAGGAGGGATGGGCCACCTCCAGGCTCACCTGCCCCCTATCTATCCATTAGCTTGCATGTGCTCCCACTGTGGAGACTCTTTAAAATTCATTAGACTTAGGACTGCAGGTAACAGGGAGCCTTGACGTGGCCCTGCAGCTTTCACATACGTTTGCAAATGTGTGCTAACTAAACCCCTGTATTGACGCAAACTGTTAGACAGGCCAATTTGGTTGGCAGACTGGTTGGCAAATTGAACTGGGAATTTTATCTTTCTTTGTTTCATGTGCGTTGCCCTTCCATGTGTTCTTTGCTATGAAGGCCAGTTATAGGTGGGGGCAGAGGCAGTTTTCTTTGGTTTACAATAAAAACCTGTGGCTTTGTGTAAATAAAAGGCAGGATTCATCGACACGTTGGCTTCTATACATATTTTGGGCAATTTTTAGGCATTTTGTCAAGGCACCATTGAAAAAAACCTCAAGGCACCCTGGTTGAAAAAGAGTTAATGTAACGCAGTGCCATATTGCAAAAAATGGCCTGGTCATGAAGGGTGGTAAACCTGCCGAGGCTGAAGAGGTTAATTTATGCAGTGCTTTACATATTTATTATACATTCACATCAGTCCCTGCCCTCAAGGAATTTACAGTCTAAGGTCCCTATCTCACATTCATACATACACATACTAGGGCCAATTTTGGCAGGAGCCAGTTAACCTACCAGCATGTCTTTTGGTGTGTTTTTAAGTGTTTTTAACCCTTTGGGAGTATATCATAAAAAAAAATATTTGTTACAGAGGGTGCCTAAAATCTTGTATCTTAGTGAAGACTTCTGGGAAAATAAGTGAGTCAATCACATAGGCAGGAAATTAAATTTTGTATGAGTTCTGTACACAAATTGAATACAGAACGCCTCCAGGTAGTCACATCGCATTGCATTTGACAGGAAAATTACAGCAGCTGCAGTTTGAAAAGAAAAGGTGATTTTAATACCATTAAATTACAATATGGCTTGTGTTGCAATTGTACTGTATAAGCTGTATTATTGGTTTTTATTTACTATATTTTTTCACATGAAAGTGGAGTTTCCCTTTAAGTATTTGCACAGGCACAATAATGTATTGACTGCAATATGATTATCTCTTCAGCTCCACCTAGTGGCCATAATGCAATATTTTTCTGAAAAAAAAAACGTAATAAAAAGTACAAAATTATGGCCATTAGATGCAGCTAGCAATCATAGTAAATAATCATATTACAAACAATTTGATGATTCATTTGTTGTGCCTGTGTGCATACTTATAACATACACAGTGATGTGTTTTTACATAAATTCCTTGGTGTATTTTTTTGGGAGTTTGAAAAGGTTGTTTTTTTTTTTTTTACCAATAAACAGAAAATACTGTAGTTTATTTTGACACTCTTAGAAATCCTATTCACAACTTAAAAAAATGTAAATTCGAAGGGAATTGGTTGGTCAACTTTCTCCACAAAAGCGTCAAAATAGAAATCGCTACCAAATTTTAGCTTGCTTTTTCTTTTTAAACAGCACACACTGTGTATAACGTCCTTGGACTTCTATTAAATATAATTGAGACACTATAATTGTTCTGCTTATTTTTTGAATCTCTAAATAAATAAGACAAAAACAAAACAAGAAGAAACAAGGAGTTTCATACTTCTCTCCCCTCTATGTGGCATTATACAATATATTTTATCTTCCCTTTCCTTCCTGGCCAGCAGTTTACCAACTAAATTGCAACCTCCAAGATTTCCACATGGTGGAGCTGTGAGACAACATTTTCTATTACACATCCAGACAGAGGACCAAGTAGGTAAATGAATATCAGAATAGATTAAAACAAATATACTAAAAAAATAAGTATGCATTCAAAAGCATATTAACGCACACAAAAATATGCAGAAAGACTGTGGAACTCTTAACTTATAGGAACTAAACACATTTAGCTCCATTGAAATAAGATAAAGTTGTCAAAGACTTTTTAAAAGGCTGATATCCCGCTTTTTGTTTACTTTGAGTACTCAATCAGGGGAAAAATGGGAATGCTTTAGGAACATATTAAACAAAGGTATCGCACAGTGCATTCCAAAGGGAAACAAATTTAGAAGAGCCAAGGTCAGACTAGGGTGGCTAAACCATAATGTAAAAAAGCTTATTAGAGAAAAAACAAAATTTTTGTAAAATCTTACCTGTAAAATTCCTTTCTCTGAGTCCTCCGACAGTCGCGGCCTCTTCATATTCGTCACAATGGGGTATTAGACTTTGCTCCGAAGGAGTAGCTAGGCAACAGAATATGTTAACATTAAAGCTTTTAACATATCCCACCCACAGGGTGTGGTCCCCTCAGTCAATACCCTCCTACTTCCTGCAACCATATCTCAGTTTCAGTGGAATAGCAGTAGAGTATACAACCAAACCTCAAAAGAGGGGCAGGGGCGGCGACTGTCTGAGGACTCAGAGAAAGGAATTTTACAGGTAAGATTTTACAAAAATTCAGTTTTCTCTTACGTCCTCCGACAGTCGCCGCCTCTCCATATTCGTCACTATGGGGACATCCCAAAGCAGTGCAAACATGAGGGGTGGGAAATGCAGCCGCGCCGTAAGGCAACGCAGTCTCCACATCAAAGAATGGAACCTTACCAAAGGAAGGACACCAGCTGGGCAACATGAAAAAAAACTTGCTCAACAGGAGCAACAACCCAGGAAAAACAAATAACCCAGGGATAAAAACGTATCCCAAACAGCCAGGGGTCCAAAACAAAGGACCCTAAGGAACTGCCGCACTAAGCACCTTGCGGCCAAAGGAAGCATCCGCCGATGCCTGAACATCTACTCTGTAGAATTTCGTGAAAGTGTGTACGGTCGACCAGGTCGCCGCCTCACACACCTGGGCCACAGAAGCCCCATGACGACAGGCCCAAGACGTACTCAGACATCTAGTAGAGTGCGCCTTCACAGGCACAGGAGGAACTTTTCCCTGCAAAGCATGTGCCTGTTCAATGGTCTGTCTGATCCATTTGGCGATGGTAGAAGCCGACGCCGCCATACCCTTCCGAGGACCCTCCGGAAGGACAAACAAAGAATCCGTCTTGCGAAAAGACTCCGTCGATTTAAGGTAAACCCTTATCGCCCGAACAACATCCAAAGAGTGCAACCTCACCTCCTTCGGATGTTTAGGCTTCGCGCACAGCGAAGGTAAGACAATATGCTCATTAAGATGGAATTCCGAAACTCGCTTCGGAAGAAAAGAAGGATTAGGTCGCAAGACCACCTTATCCAAGTGAATGACCAGATACGGAGACTTGCAGGACAAAGCCGGCAGCTCCGACACTCTGCGAGCCGAAGTGATCGCCACCAAAAAGGCGACCTTTTTGGACAACATAGACAACGAGATCTCCCTGATCTGTTCAAAAGGAGCACGTTGTAACACAGATAGAACGAGATTCAAGTCCCAAGGAGGCAAAGGTTCCCTTCTAGGAGGGACCAGATGCCGCACTCCTTGAACAAAAGTGGCAACTAAGGAGTTAGAAGCCACAGGACGTTGAAAAAGAATGGCCAGCGCAGACACCTGACCCTTGACCGTAGCCAGCGCCAAACGCTGGTCGACACCCGTTTGAAGGAAGGACAACACTCGAGAAACCGAGTACATGCGAGGTGAAAACCCCCTGGACTCACACCAGGCAAAATAGGCCTTCCAAGTACGGTAATAGACCTTCCCTGAGGAAGGTTTCCTCGCATTGATCAAAGTGTGAATGACCTCAGGGGAGAGACCCCTATCCTTCAGGACCTCGGTCTCAACAGCCAGGCCGTCAAAGCCAGCGACTGTAAAGCAGGATGGAAGAGATCGTCTCGAAGAGGTAGACGCCATGGGGCGTCGACCGCCAGATTCACGAGGTCTGCGTACCAGGACCGGCGAGGCCAGTCCGGTGCCACAAGAATCACCGTGCTGCGTTCCGAGTGCAACCTGCGGAGGAACCTGGACAGCAATTGAATCGGTGGAAACGCATACATCAGTCTGTACTGATGCCACGGGGTTACCAACGCGTCTGATGCGTCTGCCCGAGGGTCGCGCGTCCTTGCCACGAACCTTCTCACCTTGTTGTTCAGACGAGACGCGAACAGGTCCACATCTGGAAGACCCCACTTCGCACACAACATCTGGAAGACAGCCGGGTGGAGAGACCATTCCCCCTGATCCAGGGTCTGGCGACCCAGATAGTCTGCCTGCCAGTTCTCCACCCCCGGAATGTGAACTGCCGTTATCGCCGGGACATGAGTCTCGGCCCAAGACAGAATGTCGGCCACTTCCCGAGCCGCTCGGGCACTCCTGGTGCCCCCTTGGTGGTTGATGTAGGCCACCGCCGTGGCATTGTCCGTCTGCACCCGAACCGGACAGTCCTGCAGTCGGTCTGTCCAGCGACGAAGGCAGAGATTTATCGCACGCAATTCCAGAATGTTGATCGGAAGGGAGGACTCCCCCTCCGACCAAGTTCCCTGGGCGGACAGAACGCCCAGAACACCACCCCAACCCGACAGGCTGGCATCCGTGGTGATCACTGTCCATGAGATAGGACGAAAGGACTTGCCCCCCAATATCATCGGGGACTGGAGCCACCACAGAAGATCCTTTCTGGTGCGAAAGGTCAATGAAATTAGAAGATCCAGAGATTGGGGTCGCCCGTCCCACTTGGACAGGATCTCCGCCTGGAGACCCCGCGTGTGAAACTGGGCGAAGGGAATCGCCTCGAAAGCCGAGACCATCAATCCCAGACATCTCATGCACGTCCGGAGGGACGAGCACGGACTGTCCCTGAGGGACCTGACTTCCTCCTGAAGAGTCCTGAGCTTGTCTTCCGGCAGGAAGACCTTCGCCTGGATCGAGTCCAGGATCATTCCCAGGTAGGGAAGACGAACCGACGGACTCAGCGTCGACTTTGGAAAATTTATCGTCCAACCAAACTCCTGTAGAGTTTGCATCGTGACGGACAGGTCCTTTTCCAGACCCTGGCTGGACGCAGACCGAACCAAAATGTCGTCCAGATACCCCAGGACAGAGATGCCCTGAGCTCTCAACAAAGCCAGAACGGGAGCAAGCACCTTGGTGAAAACCCGAGGAGCCGAGGCGAGACCAAAAGGCAACGCCACGAATTGGTAATGATCCTCCGCAATGGCGAATCGAAGGAACCTCTGGTGACCCTCGAAAATCGGGATGTGAAGGTACGCATCCTTCAGATCGATGGAAGCCATGAATTCCCCTGGAACCAGGGCAGCCACCACCGACCGCAGGGATTCCATGCGGAACTTGCGAACCCGCACAAAGCGGTTCAAAGCCTTTAAGTCCAGAATTGGACGAACCTTGCCCTCCTTTCTGGGCACAGTGAACAGATTGGAATAAAACCCCCGAAATCTGTCCTGATGAGGCACCGGAACCACCACTCCCTGAGCCCTCAGGTCCCGCACCGCTAGGTGCCGGTCCCGCAAACGCTCCGGAGACAGCTGAAGATTTGAGGGAAAGAATCTGCTCTCCGGCCGAGAGAGAAACTCGATCTTGTAGCCAGATCGAACGATTTCCTGAACCCACCGGTCCCGCACGCGGGCCAGCCAGGGTTGAAGAAAAAAGAGCAAGCGTCCCCCCACCACAGAACTGGGTGAGGGCGCCCCTTCAGGCCGCACTGTTATGGGTAGAGGGTCCGGACTGACCGGACTTCTGTTTTCCAGACCACGGCTTCTTTTGGGAGCCTTGACCCTTGAACGGTTTGCCCTTGTAGTGCGACCGAAAGGCACGAAAGGACCCCTGAGGAGGCTGAAAATTAGTATGCTTCTTACCAGGAGCCCCCTTAGCCTTGGGGAAGTGGGGCAAGAGCGTGCTCTTACCGCCCGTGATCCCCTTAATCAACGTATCCAAGGACTCCCCAAAAAGGCGAGATCCATCATAAGGCAGATTGGCTAAGGTCTTGCGCGAAGATTGGTCCACCGACCAACACTTCAACCAAACCAGGCGGCGAGACAACACCGCCACGCTTTGTACACGTGCAGCCAACGGCACTAAGTCCAAGTCCGCATCACACAGGTACATGACACCCTAATGGATTTGATCCACCATATCCAATGTCGCCGGCGAAGCCGAATCAGCCACTAGGACGCGCCTAAACACCTGCGTCCAACTTGCGACAGCCTGGGCTGCCATAAGAGAGGCAAACAGAGCTTTAAGCATCGAACCCATAACAGAATAAGTATGACGGGCAAGAGACTCCATTCTCCTATCCGTGGCATCTCGGAACACCGGGGTATCCTCTGCAGGAATCGCAGTGGATTTGTTCAAAACCGCAATGGCGTGATCCACCGGGGGCGGCACACACCACCGTTCATCAGTGGCAGGCGTGAAAGGATAACGCAGCCTGAACCTACTTGGCACAGCAAAAGGTTTGCGTAAATTGCGCCATTGTTCCTTAACAGCGCGCTGAAAATCATCAGTGCAGGGAAAGATCTGCAATGTCTTGCGTCTTTTCTGCGTCTCATAAGCCACCAAGGCAGCGGGAGGACACATCTCATCCTGCAAACGCAGCGTTTGTTTTATAGAAGCAACCAATTCATCCATGATTGCAAGCTCTTCAGGCGAGCCAGGGGGAGAATTATCAACCCCTTCAACCTCAGCCTCCACCTCGGACCCCACGAGATCCAGGGAGGAACGGGACCCTGATAAGGAGACCCCAGCCATAGCAGCCCCATCACCTTCACCCTCAGAATCAGAGGAAATAGAAACTCTGGGTCTTTTAGTGGATTGAGCAGCCACCAGCATCTGCACCTGAGCAGCAAGGTTAGCCACCACTTCGGCTAAATCCCCCCCTGGGGGGGAAACAGCAGTCCCCTGGCTTCCCACCAAGGTGGCAGGAAATTTGCCCTCCTGAGAATCCATTTGCCCCAAAAAAATATGCCGGAGAATAAAGGGTTAACTGCCCCTTTAACAAGCGCGGCGAGCGCAGCCCACCGCACACACAAACACAAGCACAATGAGACCCCCACAGGGATAAAACTGAACACAGGCAATGGATATAGGAAGGAACAGAAGGATAAAACCTGAGGAGACCCCTGCTGCTGCTGCCGCCTCGATCGGTGCACACAGGAAAGAGGAAGTGATGCAATCAGGGCGCTCTATTAAAGCCTATGGAAGGCTACAAGAAAATGGCCGCCCGCAGTGAAAACATGCGGCTGGAGCGAGCGCAGGCAAAATGGCGCAGTTTGGTGCCGAAACCGCCGCTCCCCCACTACTGTGATGCATATAACACCACCCATGTAAAAAAACATGGCGGATCGCCGCAGCGATCGCTGTATCGTGCCCCAAACATGACAAAAACATGCCCCACAGCACACAGACCTTCACACTGTACACAGGCTGACACAGACAGTGTCACACAGCCCCCCCCCCCCCCTGCAGCCCACAGCATGCAGCCAGAGCGATAGGGAGACAAACAGTGTGAACAGGGGCAGGTTACACAGTCCCAGACTGACACCCCCCCGACAGACAGGTCCCCACATAGACACACTTACCTCATAATGGCGTGGGGAACCCGCACAGGCGAACAAGCCGCTGCACATGAGGCAGGGAGAGTCGCATCCAGGACGCACAAAATCGGGGTTAAGAAACCGCACAGCGTCCAGTGAGGTAGCCACCTCACCAATCATCCCTGCACCGAACAGGGATGGGTCGTTCACTGCGCCAGGAGCGTTACCTGGCTGAACGCTCGACGGCAGGCTGGGAAGCCACTGACCCACGACCTGCGACCAGGGGGATCAGCCCGAGACCCAGCCCGCACGAATCCTCTTCATCAGAAGAGCTAACTAACGCTGACAGAAAAGAACAGCTAAGTAAAGAGAGAGAAAACTCAAACAAAAATCAAAAAAGAAGAGAAAGGCTGAGGCAAAAATCCCCAGCATAGAGAGATCCAGCTACTCCTGACAAGCTAGACATTGAAACTGAGATATGGTTGCAGGAAGTAGGAGGGTATTGACTGAGGGGACCACCCCCTGTGGGTGGGATATGTTAAAAGCTTTAATGTTAACATATTCTGTTGCCTAGCTACTCCTTCGGAGCAAAGTCTAATACCCCATTGTGACTAATATGAAGAGGCGGCGACTGTCGGAGGACGTAAGAGAAATAATGGCCTTCAAGAAATATAAATCTGAGGGGACATTATCGGCTTTCCACCAATACAAGAAATCTAATAAGAAATGTATAAACAAAATCAAGAAGGCTAAAATTGACTTTGAGAGGCAAATAGCAGAGGAAAGTAAGAAGAACCCTAAGAAATTCTTTAAATATATTAATAGCAAGCTGAAATATAATAAATGTTTGTTTTTGCGTTTAACCACTTTACAACCACCCGCCGCAGTTATACTCCTGTGCGAACAGCTGTAGGTATACGTCGGTTGCGCGCAGGCAGCTAGTGGACGAGCGCACGCCGCCGCCGGCGCGATCCTGCCACTGCTCGTCAGCGGGGAAGCGATGCAATTGCCGCCTGACACCCGCGATCACTCCCCGCTGAGAGAGAAGAACGGTCAGCTGTTGTAAACACAGCTGACCGTTCTTCTCCCTGGAATGATCTTAGAGCTCATGTGATCCTTCTATATAGGAACACAGGTCTCTGTGCTCATTTCACAAGCCCCGCCCACCACAGTTATAAACACGCTCCTAGGTACACATTTAACCCCTTGATCACCCACTGTGTTAACCCCTTCCCTGCCTGTGTCATTATTACAGTAACAGTGCATATTTTTAGCACTGATTACTGTAGTAATGTCACTGGTCCCCCCAAAAGTGTCAAAAATGTCAGTCAGGGGTCCAATCTGTCTGCCGTAATGTCGCAGTCCCACAAAAAATCGCAGATCGACGACCATTACTAGTAAAAAAAAAAAAAATGACATAAATCTTTCCCGTAGTTTGTAGACACGATAACTTTTGCGCAAAACAATCAAAATACGTTTATTGCAATTTTTTTTTTTACCAAAAATATGTAGCAGAAAACAAATTGGCCTAAAATGTTAAAAAATTTTGATTTAAATTTTTTTTTTTTTTTGGGAATGTCATATAGCAGAATGTGAAAAATATTGTTTTTTTTTTTTTTTTTTTTTTTCAGAATTGTCTTCTTTTTTTGTTTATAGTGCAAAAAATAAAAATTGCACAGGTGATCAAATACCACAAAAAGAAAGCTATATTTGTGGGAAAAAAGGACATCCATTTTATTTAGGTACAGCGTTGCATGACCGTGCAATTGTCCATTAAAGTAACGCAGTGCCGAATCGCAAAATATGGCCTGGTCATTAAGGGGGGAAATCCTTCTGGTCCAGAAGTGGTTAATATCACTTTAGATTTCATGTGAGGTAGGCCTGGAAGAAAATCTCCAACTCCTCCCTTCCCAGCATTTATTTACTTTCCTGACGCCAACATGGCAGCCTACATGTGACATAAAGGCGGAGCTATATCACATGTATGCTGCCATGGATTGGCATAAGGAAAGGAAAATTACGATAAGTATTTGATACAATTTTCCGGTTTCCTGACACCGACATGGCAGCATAGATGTGATATAGCTCCGCCTCTATATCAAATGTATGCTGCCATGGATTGGTGTCAGGAAAGGAAAATTATGATAAGTATTTGATACAATTTTCCAATTTCCTGATGCCAACATGGCAGCATACATGGAAAATAGCTCCGCCCCTATATCACATGAATGCTGCCATGGATTGGCGTCAGGAAAGGAAAATTACGGTATTTGATACAATTTTTCCTATGCTTCTCTACTGCTTTATTTTGCATCGGAAGCCAAAATAAATACCTAGTACTTCCACATACAGAGGATCATGTGACCCAATAACGTGGCATGGCTAGGCGATGAAGAACTGTGAGGTTTGGAGTCCATAGTCTGGTGACTTGAAGCTTACAAAGGCCTCCTTCACTCATGGCAGCATTATTGGAGCAGTGAGGTGAAATGATATGCTGCTGGGGGGAGGGGGGCTAAGTAAACCTCATGCTTTGCCCTGCATCTTTTTTTGCTTTCATTTTGAATATAGTAGGGAATGGCTAAGACCCCTAGTATTATTTTACTCTATTTTTCCTGTCAGGGGATTTCCCTTCACATCCTGTGCCAGAGACAAAACAGGAAGTAAAAGGAAATCTACCCAAAGGGCAAAAGGGCAATCCCGTCTTAGAGGGTTGACAGCAGGATATACACCCCATTGGTGGATTTCCCCGCACACTTTGTTCCTGTGACAACTCTAAAATGTTGGATTTCATTAATTTACCGTACTGTCAACAATGATAACTAGGACAAACAAACATAATAAATCTCCTCAGTGGGGGTCAAACTACAGAAATATAAATCTGACAGGGATTTAAAGGAGAAGTGCAGTCAACGTTTGTTTGGCTGTACTTCTCCTATGGTTCACAGGAGAGCAGTTAGTTCTGCACACCTATGACCTGTTTTCAACATGCAGAGGGCTGAAGTTTGCTGTCGGCTGACATCACAGAGCTGGTCCAAGCTGGGGAAAGATTGCGACAATGGAGTCGGGATCTGCCCACATGCCTGGACTGGCACTCGGCTCAGCCTCTCAGCGAACTGCTAAGAGCCTAAGTCAGCTGCTCCTGCCCCCTCCACAGCCCAGCGCTCCAGATAGCAAGCGGAGAGCTGAGCAGAGAGTGGTGACTGACAGTCAGCAGCTCTCTGCTCAGGGAGCCCTGAGAACCGAGCGATCAGCAGTGTTTAATTGATCAGTTCTCAGTGTTAGAGCCGGCGGGGGACAGATGCAGCATCCACCTAGGTAACTATGATTAAGGGGAAAAAAAACGACTTCTCTTTTAAATAGTTCCTCACTCTAATACTAAAAAAGCTTTACATACACTTTAAGGGCTCATTTACAAGGGCATTCAAAGCACTGCAATTAGCTGCATACAGCATATAGTTTTGTATGTATCTATACACAGTACTATAGGAATCAATGGGGCCATACACACAGCTGTGTCTGAAAATGTTCACTGCAATTAGTGGCTTACAAAGAAAAAAAAGGAACTATAGCGTCTATGGCCAAAGATATTTGCAGATTTTTCATGTACAGTGCATCCGGAAAGTATTTTCCTCAAAATTCTACAAATAATACCCCATTATAACAACGTGAAAGACGTTTGTTTGAAATCTTTGCAAATTTAATAAAAGTAAAAAATGAAAAAAATCCCATGTACATAAGTATTCACAGCCTTTCCTCAATACTTTGTTGAAGCACCTTTGGCACCAATTACAGCCTCAAGTCTTTTTGAGTATGATGCTACAAGCTTGGCACACCTATTTTTGGGCAGTTTCTCCTATTCTTCTTTGCAGGACCTCTCAAGCTCCATCATGTTGGATGGAGAGCATCGGTGCACAGACATTTTCACATCTCTCCAGAGATGTTTAATCGGGTTCAAGTTTGGGCTCTGGCTTGGCCACTCAAGAACATTCACAGAGTATCCCATAGCCACTCCTCTGTTATCTTGGCTGTGTGCTTAAGGTCGTTGTCCTGTTGGAAGACAAACCTTCGCCCAAGTCTGAGGTGCAGAGCGCTCTGGAGCAGATTTTCATCAAGGATGTCTCTGTACATTGCTGCATTCATCTTTCCATCGATCCTGACTAGTCTCCCAGTTCCTGCCACTGAAAAACATCCCCACAGCTTGATGCTGCCACCACCATTCTTCACTGTAGGGATGGTATTGGCCGGTGATGAGTGGTACCTGCTTTCCTCCAGACATGACACTTGCAATTAAGCCCAAACAGTTAAATCTTTGTTTCATCAGAGCAGAGAATTTTGTTTCTCATGGTCTGAGAGTCCTTCAGGGGCCTTTTGGCAAACCCTGTGTGGGCTGTCATGTACCTGTTACTGAGGAGTGTCTTCCATCTGACTACTCTACCATATAGGCCTGATTGGTGGAGTGGTGCAGAGATGGTTGTTATTCTGGAAGGTTCTCCTCTCTCCACAGACAAACACTTGAGCTGTCAGAGTGACCATCGGGTTCTTGGTCACCTCCCTGACTGGGCCTTTCTCTCTCCCAATCACTCAGTTTGGCCGGATGGCCTGCTCTAGGAAGAATCCTGGTGGTTCCAAACGTCTTCCATTTACGATGATGATGGAGGCCAATGTGCTCATTGGGACCTTCAATGCTGCAGAAAATTTTCTGTACCCTTCCCCAGATCTGTGCCTCAATACAATCATGTCTCGGAGGTCTACAGACAATTCCTTGGACTTCATGCTTGGTTTGTGCTCTGACATGCACTGTTAATTGTGGAACCTCATATAGGCAAGTGTGTGTGTGCCTTTCCAAATCATGTCAAATCAACTGAATTTACCACAGGGGGACTCCAATCAAGTTGTAGAAACATCTTAAGGATGATCAGTGGAAACAGGATGCACCTGAGCTCAATTTTGAGTGTCATGGCACAAGCTGTGAATACATACAGTATGTACATGCGATTTTTTCCTTTTTTATTTTTAATAAATTTGCAAAGATTTCAAACAAACTTCTTTCACATTGTCTTTATGGGATATTGTTTGTAGAATTTTGAGGAAAATAATGAATTTAACCCATTTTGGAGTAAGGCTACATGTAACATAACAAAATGTGTAAAAAGTGAAGCGCTGTGAATACTTTCCCGGATGCACTGTAAATGCGTGTAAACACGCACGCATAAAGCCATTAGAAGTATTGTACTCATCTAAACGCTGTACATGTCTAAATGCGAGTACTTTAGGCACGTATTTTATGTAGGATCTTCTGCCTAGCAATAACCTGCATTCCATGCAGAAAATGCACATAAATCTGTGTGAATGAAGCATAGATAGGAACTGTTTGTATTGTACACATCCAACAATCATATTCATGTTTTATTCATAATCACGGTGAGTTGATTACATAAGAACTGTCAGTATTGCACACATCCACCAATCATTTTCATCAGTTCTGATAGTTGGAATGTGGAAGTGTGAATCTGATGGGGTCTCTCAGGCAGCACAACGTGTGCACGTTAAATAGTGGGCTGAATATAGTTAATATGTGTGTCTTTGTCTTCTACAAGAGTTGTCTTTTGCTCTTTAGAATTGCTGCTGCAATAAACGCAGCATGCATATTTAATGTCCATCGCAGTACATCCTCGCAATAAAGAACCAACAGATGGCTGAACGGACGAGGGATTTAAAACACTGGCACGGCGATCTGGAGAATTCCATGGTGGGAGAAGATGGCACTGACTTACAAGATTCAGCCACCTACATGCCACATGGACAGACGTGTGTACACTCCAGAAAAAACACAGAGCAATGCTCAGCCGCATTATTACACTCAGATGGGAGGTAATGTCATTGTTACATTCCCAAATGCAGTTTTGTTTTTGGAAGATGACAAATCACTACTTTTAAATTAAATAAACCATAAAATAATAACTAATGACTATAAAATAACAACATGAATGTCATTTTCTGGGAACATTTTAAGAATTCCAGGTATGGATATTTTATACATAGTAGTTACATTGGTCCAACATGGATCAATGTAACTACTGTATGTGTATACCATACTTTGTTTATACCAATACCCCTGGAAGCTGGAAATCACTAAAGTAAACACCACTACTCCAGATATCTCAAAAAGCTTTGGGATCCCATGATAAGTGACTGGGTCTGATGCATTGTGAACACAGGGAGGGGGGGGGGGGGGTGGCTGCTCAGCACACGCTGTAATAGTTTCATTGGTCCAGCGTGGACCAATGTAACTATGTATATTCCATACCTGGCCAAAACCCCTGGAAGCTAGAAATCACTGAAGTAGACACCACTGCTCCAGTCATCTCCAGTAGCTTTGGGGGTCCCATGATGAGTGGCCGGGTCTGATGCATTGTGAGCACAGGAGGATGGCTGCTCGGCACACGCAGTAGTAGTTACATTGGTCCAGCGTAGACCAATGTAACCATGTATATGCCATATCTGGCCAAAACCCCTGGAAGCTGGAAATCACTGAAGCAGACACCACTACTCCAGTCATCTCCAGTAGCTTCGGGGTCACATGATGAATGGCCCAGGTCTGATCCATTGTGAACACAGGAGGGGGTGGCTGCTCAGCACACACACAGTAGTACATTGGTCCAGCGTAGACCAATGTAACTATGTACATGCCAAAACCCCTGGAAGCTGGAAATCACTGAAATAGACACCACTACTCCAGTCATCTCCAGGACTTCGGGGTCCCATGACGAGTGGCCGGTCTGATGCATTGTGAACACAGTAGGGTGGCTGCCCAGCAAACGCACCATTCACAGAATGCTTTAAATTTTTTGAATGAATACAAAGCAGTCTCTGATTGGATGAGGAGGAGAGTGTGATGTCACTTCCCTGCCTCTTCAATTAATCCAAACAGAGAATGCTTTTCATTTATTGAAAATGAAAAGAGTTTTATTTTTATTATACTATCTGTTCATAAGTGCAAAAAATATCTGCTGATCCTGCCAGAAATCATGTGTACGGATAACTGATAGTTCCTGTTCTCTTTGACTGTGCTACACCCTTATCAGTTACATTGTTCCATAGGTGTGCGTGGCCTATTGCATTGGGGGGTGAACCCCAAAGCTCAAATACGCTATAGTATATTAAATTGTGTTGCCGCGAGAGTACATCCCCTAAACACCCCATGTAAATTGCTACGTCACACGGGAGTGTAAAGTAAAGCAGGTACAGCTGAAATTAAGCAATCATGGCTATGTTCCCATAGCAACTGAGATAGAAAGCGAGGCCTGGCTAATTCATACTGCGCATGTGCGAGGTTACGGTCGTCCTCACAGAGGGGGGGTGAAAGCTGGATACGGAAGAGGAGGAGGAGTCCCTAGATGGGGCAGGGTTCGGCGGAGAAAGGCAGAAATGAAAGACAGAGAGAAAATACTTATCATATGAGATTTTTCTTTATATAATTGTTATTATTTAACCTACTTCCCATATGTTTCTTTCCATTTGTGTTGGCTGAGTTTACTACGCTTTTCAGTTTTCCTAGGTGAACAACAGGACTATTTCATCAAAGCAGATACGGGTGAAAAGGTAAATGTAAAAATTAGACCGGAGCTCCACCTGCTGGTCATACAGTATATTAAAATAAAAATATGCAAAATGTTATATTTACATTAAATATATGCAAAACCACTATGTATTACCCTGTCAATATAAAATATCAATGTAAAAGCAAAGTATAACGCTAAATGAAATGTCAAATACAGTATATCCCATGCTGATCAGGTTCCACATTCCACAATCACATCTCAGACACCGGCCCACCTCCTATCTACCAAAGCAATCAACTGCAGCAACAGGAACACTGCACACCGAGATGCAAAACAACAGTCCTCTTTTATTAAACTTTTTGAGAAGGCGCTGTGCCTGTCATGAAACAGGTAAGAATGGAACTTGTTCCTGCTGGCTAGTTTATTGAAGGAGTATTGTTGTTTTGCATGTCAGCGTGCGACATTGTTTTTACTGCCTAAATTCACTTACAATAGTTTTGTAGTCTAGTGTAGAAAGAGTTCCACATTAAATATTTATTACTATTTAAACTTAGAAGCCATACTTGGCGGCTACCATCCAAATTGCTCCCAAGTAACTTCCTTCTGTACTGCAATATTAACTGTACTAATTCTAGAAAATATTAATTCCAGACGAGGTGTCTCTGCTCTACAGCAGAACATCATGTCAATTGGAAATAGACAGAAGTAGGTCACTAAATAGCCATGAAAACAACAATAGCAAAGGGCTCATTTAGAGTGAGTGATAACATGAAAATCTTAGCACAGCTGTAATGGACACTTTTTTTCAATGAAATGTTGAATTGGGGGTCTTTATTCAACTACACGTTTAAAACACTCTTTACATTTTAAATTGTATTATGTTGGCATTATAGTAACGATATAAGGGCTTCTTAAGTTGTTAACCCCCCCCCCCACCTTGACATGATTTTCTCTAACGCATTTGGAAGAACTTCTTATTTTGAGATTGGTGGTGTCAGCTGGCAGTTACTGCTTAAAAAAAGCAAAGGAGGAAGAAAGAAGTGGTAAGTAGTTTTGTGAAAAGGTACTGTGGAAAGCTAATAGAGAATTAAAAACAACTGTTTCAAGAGGCAGCTTTACTGTATGTAGTAAGTAGAAGCTTTACCCAGGTGAAAAAAAAATCTGTAATTTACATCCAAATGTTTAGAAGCCCTGTATGCTATAAGAAACATGTTGGTACTGATGCAGTAGAATATAGAGCCAGGGCACAGTGAGGAAGGTCAAACATAAAATACAGTATCTCACAAAAGTGAGTACACCCCTCACATTTTTGTAAATATTTTATTTTATCTTTTCATGTGACAACACTGAAGAAATTACATTTTGCTACAATGTAAAGTAGTGAGTGTACAGCTTGTATAATTGTGCTGTCCCCTCAAAATAACTCAACACACAACCATTAATGTCTAAACTGCTGGCAACAAAAGTGAGTACACCCCTAAGTCAAAAAGGTCCAAATTGGGCCCAAAGTGTCAATATTTTGTGTGGCCACCATTATTTTCCAGCACCGCCTTTACTCTCCTGGGCATGGAGCTCACCAGAGCTTCACATGTTGCCACTGGAGTCCTCTTCCACTCCTCCATGACGACATCATGGAGCTGGTGGATGTTGTGCTGGAACCTTGGGCTCCTCCACCTTCCGTTTAAGGATGTCATCAGGGCTACATAAGGGTTTAGTGCTGGAAACATGTTTGGCCAGTCCATCACCTTTACCCTCAGCTTCTTTAGAAAGGCAGTGGTCGTCTTGGAGGTGTGTTTGGGGTCATTATCATGTTGGAATACTGCCCTGCGGTCCAGTCTCCGAAGGTTGGGGATCATGCTCTGCTTCAGTATGTCACAGTACATGTTGGCATTCATGGTTCCCTCAATGAACTGTAGCTCCCCAGTGCCAGCAGCACTCATGCAGCCCCAGACCATGACACTCCCACTACCATGCTTGACTGTAGGCAAGACACACTTGTCTTTGTACTCCTCACCTGGTTCCCGCCACACATGCTTCTGAACCAAACACGTTTATCTTGGTCTCATCAGACCGCAGGACATGGTTCCAGTGATCCATGTCCTTAGTTTGCTAGAAGAGGCTTCCTTCTGGGGCGACAGCCATGCAGACCAATTTGATGCAGTGTGCAGCGTTTGGCCTGAGCACTGACAGGCTGACCCCCCTGTCTTTCAACCTCTGCAGCAATGCTGGCAGCACTCCTACATCTATTTCCCAAAGACAACCCCTAGATATGATGCTGAGCACATGCACTCAAATTCTTTGATCGACCACTGTATGGTCTTGGCCACTGTGCTGCAGCTCAGTTTCAGGGTCTTGGCAATCTTCTTATAGTCTCCTTTTTTTTTAGATCCTCTGGGATTTCTTTGCCATGAGGTTCCATGTTGAACTTCCAGTGACCAGTATGAGAGAGTGAGAGCAATAACACAAAATTTAACATACCTGCTCTCCATTCACACCTGAGACCTTGTAACAATAACAAGTCACATGACCCTAGGGAGGGAAAATGGCTAATTGGGCTCAATTTGGACATTTTGACTTAGGGGTGTACTCACTTTTTTTGTCAGTGGTTTAGACATTAATGGCTGTGTGCTGAGTTATTTAGAGGGAACAGCAAATTTACACTGTTAAACTATCTGTACACTCACTACTTTACATTGTAGCAAAGTGTAATTTCTTCAGTGTTGTCACATGAAAAGATATAATAAAATATTTACAAAAATGTGAGGGCTTTTGTGAGATACTGTACAGTATATGTGCATACATACGTGTACGTATATGTAATCTATGCTATCCAAGCTACCATATTGTGGTCCAATGATGAGCCTTTTACTGAACGACTCAATGCGAGTGTGCCTTGTGGCTCCTTAGTAAAATCTGTTCACGGAATTACAAGCAGATACAGAGCAGCAAGGTTAGCAATAAAATAAAATCTAACAAGTGCCATTGGTTTATAAATCATTACTTATCATGTTTTACGTGCCATTCATTCAGTTTGCAGGATGCTATTTTATGCAATGTTACAGAAATCAACATGCAAGCAAAAGAAATTAATCTCTCTTTAATTGACCTGTCATGCCTACTAAGCCTGTTACTAGGATGGTTCTATGTGATTGATAACATTATAATGATCAAAGCTTTACTAAACTGACAGCAATTCAACCACCCCCTGACAAACCTCACGCCTTCTATCCCGCTATTACCTTTGCAGCTGTGTAAGTGAAAAATACATACTTTATAATGACATTGCAAGCACCTCACTTTCCTACAGTCTATGGTACAAAGTGGACCTGTCATGCACCAAAAACAAACTACAGCCTTGGGCTGCATTCACACTCCAGCATTTTGTGAACACACATAAGGTCTCGCGGAATGTGCTTTTATGAAATGTACGAAAAAAGCGTAGCACTTGCATTGCCATTGATTGTTAATGGTACCCCAAACACGGAAAAAAAGATGAACCTTTTTTCACAGCAAGCACAGAAAAATGCCTAGTTAGAAAATGTATAAAGCTTGATGCCCAAAAAGTTGCATGAGCCACTTTGTTGCGTTTATTGCGTTAAGTTTACCTTTCCTATCTAAAAAGGTATGGTGTTTAGTGCACACCCAGGACAACTAACTACGTCATCAATGAGGCAAACACATCGGTAGGCAGTAGGAGAGTATGTCCCATCTTTTTCCACAGCTGGTTTTGTGTAGGTAACGCCACATGTCTATGACACAACATAGAAAAAGCTGTTAAGGGAAATTCCAGTTACCTATAGTTTAACACAATCAGTGCTCAAGGTAGGAAAACATACAGGTGCATCTCAAAAACGTAGAATATCATCGAAAATTAATGTATTTCAGTAATTCAATTCAAAAAGTAAAACTCATATATTTTATATGGATGCGTTACACACAGAGTGATCTATTACAAACATTTTTTTCCTTTTAGTTTTGATGATTATGGCTTACAGCTAGTGAAAACCAAAAATTCAGGATCTCAGAAAATTAGATTACATAAGACCAATGAAAAAAAGGATTTTTAATACAGAAATATTGGGTTACTGAAAAGTATGTCCATGTACAGTATAGTATGCACTCAATACTTGGTCAGGGCTCCTTTTGCATGAATTACTGCATCAATGCAACATGGCATGGAAGCGATCAGCATGTAGCACTCCTGAAGTGTTATGGAAGCCTGGGTTGCTTCGATAGCAGCCTTCAGCTCGTCTGCATTGTTGGTTCTGGTGTCTCATCTTCCTCTTGACAATACCCCACAGATGTGCGTTTTTGTTTGCACCTGAATCGGAGCAAAAAACACACAGGATGCTTTTCAAATTCGCGCCGCAGCCGCTCCGGACATGTGTGAAGCGGCTCCATTGAAAGCCCGTCCCACTCTCATGTTATGCAAATTGGATTCGGTCTAAAACGCATTCAATTTTAATATATGTGACCCCAGCCTTAACCACTTGCCGTCTAGAGCTCTACTGCGGCAAAGTGGTTTGTTATCGTCTGGCGACGTAGACCTACGTCGCCAGACACTCCCCTTTCTCGGCGGCGCACCCGCGCCGCCGGAGGCTCGCTCCCGCTGTATTCAGTCACAGCGGGAGTCGGGCCAGGGGAGGAGCAGCGGCGATCGCCGCTGCTCTTCCCCGATCGTCGGGGAATCGAGTGTGGAGATCTGCCTGCTTGTGTAAACACAAGCGGGCGGATCTCCTAAGTGACAGGCAGGGTCAGATTGCAGGGTTCAGCATAGCTGAAAATGCGATTTGTCCCTGTGTCACTCAGTCACCTCCCCCCACACACGTCAGTAAGCACCAGGCATACATTAACCCCTCCCTCTACAATAAAAATTAACCCCTTCCCTGCCAGTGTCATTTTTACAGTAACAGTGCATATATATAGCACTGATTACTGCAGTAATGTCACTGGTACCCCCAAAAGTGTCACAAATATCAGTCAAGGGTCCGATCTGTCTGCCGCAGTGCAGTCCCGCAAAAAAAATCGCAGATCGCCGCCATTACTCGTTAAAAAAAAAAACACCCAAAATGACAGAAATCTTTCCCTTTGTTAGTAAACGCAATAACTTTTGGGCAAACCAATCACAATACGCTTATTGTGATTTTTTTTTACCAAACATAGGTAGCAGAAAGCAAATCGGCCAAAAATGTTAAAAAATTTTGATTTTTACATTTTTTGGGGGGGGGGGGGGATTTCATATAAAAAAATGTGAAAAATATTGTTATTTTTTCAAAATTTAAGCGTTTTTTTGTTTATAGCGCAAAAAGTAAAAATCGCACAGGTGATCAAATACCACCAAAAGAAAGCTCTGTTTGTGGGAAAAAAAGGACGTAAATTTAGTTTGGGTATGGCGTCGCACGACCGCGCAATTGTCAGTTAAAGTCGCACAGTGCAGAATTGCAAAAAGTGGCCCAGATGTAAGACAGCAAAATCCTCCGGTGGTAAAGTGGTTAAAGTAACACTCCAGCCAAAAGTTTGCCATTTGTGTCCTCTCTAGGAAAAGTTCTATACTCTGGTGACACTGGATAAGAACAAGGCAATAAAAACCTGGCATCCCTTGGCATTTCCTTTGATTGAACTATGATGATGTTCAGGGGAACAAAGAGGTGGAACTAAAGTGGAGAGCTAAGGAGACAATGACACCAAATATTGAGATTTACATGGTGAATATACCAGCCATCATTGAACTACAGTATGTAAATTTTAATTATTCTAACTAATATTGTCTTTTAGGTGAAATATTTAGAAAATCTTGATTAAAGGGCCAAGCCTTAACCACTTTACGTCTGCTCACAGTAACATTACTGCGGCAGAGTGGCTCGTTATCGTCTGACGACGTAGTACTACGTCGTCAGACACTCCCCCTTCTGGGCGGCGCTTGCGCGCCGCCGGAGGCTCGCTCCCGCTGTTTTCATTCACAGCGGGAGTCGGGCCAGGGGAGGAGCAGCGGCAATCGCCGCTGCTCTTACCCGGTCGTCGGGGATCGAGTCTGGAGATCCGCCCGCTGTGTGTAAACACAGCGGGCGGATCTCCATAGTGACAGGGAGTGACAGATCGGACTGTTCAGCATAGCTGGACATCCGATCTGTCCATGACTCACACAGTCACCTCCCCCCCTACACGTCAGTAAGCACCAGGCATACATTAACCCCTCCCTCTCCAATAAAATTAACCCCTTCCCTGCCAGTGTCATTTTTACAGTAACAGTGCATATATATAGCACTGATTACTGCAGTAATGTCACTGGTACCCCCAAAAGTGTCAAAAATGTCAGTCAAGGGTCCGATCTGTCCGCCGCAATGTCGCAGTCCCGCAAAAAAAATCGCAGATCGCCGTCATTACGCGTTAAAAAAAAAAACACCAAAAATGACAGAAATCTTTCCCTTTGTTAGTAAACGCAATAACTTTTGCGCAAACCAATCAAAATACGCTTATTGCGATTTTTTTTACCAAACATATGTAGCATAAAACAAATTGGCCAATAATTTTTTAAAAAATTGGTTTTTACATCTTTTTTGGGGGGAATTTCATATAAAAAAATGTTAAAAATATTGTTATTTTTTCAAAATAAACGCTCTTTTTTTGTTTATAGCGCAAAAAGTAAAAATCGCACAGGTGATCAAATACCACCAAAAGAAAGCTCTGTTTGTGGGAAAAAAAGGACGTAAATTTCGTTTGGGTACGGCGTCGCACGACCGCGCAATTGTCAGTTGAAGTCGCACAGCGCCGAATCGCAAAAAGTGGCCTGGACGGAAGACAGCAAAATCCTCCGGTGGTAAAGTGGTTAAAGCAGAACTAACCTGAGGACTGTGCCATCGTAGCCTCTGTTTAGATCTGCTGACGTGATGATGCTACACATGTGAACTGCTATGACATGAGCAATGTGAGGGTTTGAAAGATTGGTGGTGAGCTGACATAAGCACATTGGAAACTGTGACAGTTCTCATCAGAGACATAACTCGAATGCACGGCAAATAATAACATTAGCATGTTTGTTTAATAGTTTAATAATAATTTTGAACATTTCTGACTTTCTTTTCTTCTGAAACAGTTAAATCAGTGTGTTTAGTTCCACTTTAAGAAGTCCTATTATTGGAGTCCTGATTTATAATCACCACTTTAGGACCTTTTTTGTCACGGTTTGTTCCTGTAACCAAGGAAGCATGGAAAATATCCTTGTACAAGGTGTAATTAAAACATTACTGTGAAAAGGACAGCACTATCCTTTTGTAACTAGACAGATGAGTCAGTAACATCCAAAAAGGTCATGTTGGATCCTTCTGTAGTTTCCCACTGGTGTAGTTAATCATGTAAATCTGATTCTGCGTTGCTACAAAGCGTTCCACTAACAGAAACTACAGCAATGTTTGAATAGCATCCAGGAATAGAAAGATGTTAAAGAAGGGTTCCTGTCTAATGCAAAAGCAGGACATTGCTGTAAATTGTGCAACTGATTAAACCACATAAGAAAAAATAAATAAAATGGGAACAATACAGATCTATTGCCCACAGTGACCAATCAAATGCCATTTCATTTTCCTAGGCAATAAAGGATGGAGACTATTTGGTAGCTATAGGCAACAATTTTTTTTTTCCCTTTCTGTTTTATTTGCTTGTAAGTAGCTTATTTAACCCCTTCCCACCACCGTCCCCTGGCCCTTTAACCACTTAAGCCCCGGAGGATTTGGCTGCTCAAAGACCAGGGCCTATTTCGCGATTCGGAATTGCGTAACTTTAACGGACAATTGCGCGGTCGTGCGACGCTGTACCCAAATGAAATTGACGTCCTCTTTTTCCCACAAACAGAGCTTTATTTTGCTGGTATTTGATTACCTGTGAAATTTTTACTTTTTGCGCTATAAACAAAAAAATAGCGACAATTTTGAAAAAATAACAATATTTTTCACATATTTTTATATGAAATTCCGCCCAAAAAAATGTAAAAATCCATTTTTTTTAACATTTTAGGCCAATTTGTATTCTGCTACATATTTTTGGTGAAAAAAATCGCAATAAGCGTATTTTGATTGGTTTGCGTAAAAGTTATTGCGTTTACTAACAACGGCAAAGATTTATGTCATTTTTATTGTTTTTTTTTAAACTAGTAATGGTGGCGATCTGCGAATTTTTTTGTGCGACTGCGAATTTGCGGCGGATAGATCAGACCCTTGACTGACATTTTTGACACTTTTGGGGGACTGGGCCGCAGGGCAGTATTCCAACATGATATGGCCCCAAACACATCTCCAAGATGACCACTGCCTTGCTAAAGAAGCTTAGGGTAAAGGTGATGGACTAGCTAAGCATTTCTCCAGACCTAAACCCTATTGAGCATCTGTGGGGCATCCTCAAATGGAAGGTGGAGGAGCGCAAGGTCTTTAATATCCACCAGCTCTGTGATGTCATCATGGAGGAGTGGAAGAGGACTCCAGTGGCAACCTGTGAAGCTCTGGTGAACTCCATGCCCAAGAGGGTTAAGGCAGTGCTAGAAAATAATTATGGCCACACAAAATATTGACACTTTGGGCCCAATTTGGACATTTTGACCTAGGGGTGTACTCACTTTTGTTGCCAGCGGTTTAGACAATGGCTGTGTTAACTGGTTAAAGTAAAACTCTAGTTTTACCAAATAATACTGTACACAAGACAATTTTGTCATTTAAAGAGGTCCTGTCACCAGACCCTTATTTAATTCAACAAAATGTTTCTATAGGATTAAATCTGCATTTGATATATTTAATTTATTTTAAATACCCTGTAAAGCCTACCAGGTGTGGCAATCCAAATACCCTGAGGCTGCTGGTGAGCTCCACCATCTTGTAGGTGACATCAGCAGTCTACGCAGACTTAAAGCTGGCCCTAAATGTGCATGAGCGTGCAACATTTGTCGCCTGTAGGACATTTCATTGAAACTAATGGGTTGCTCTATGTGTGAAGTGCATACATGCAACACACTAAACAGTGTGAATGGGAGCCTAATGCTGTCAGCCATCCCACTTATAGAACACCTTTACTTATACAACACAGCAGCACTACTACAAGTTGAGAACAGCACGGGTATGAGATTTAAAGCAAAAATCTCCTTATCGTTTTATTAAAAGTTTGGCTTAAAATTATATATTTATTTTAGCTTTTACTCTCTGTCTACTTTTCTGATGCGTATGTACAGAACAATCTTCATCTTTTAGGGGCAGTAGAGTAGAGTTCCAGTGCTGTGAAGACAAAAAAAAGTTACCACATCTGAGATTTTCTAGTGTGACAGCGTGGTGCCCTGTCACAGTGCTAAAAGGGTTTTAGGGCACCTATTTTAACATTTCGCTTGGAAACTTCTCCGCAGTTTCTTTGCATTTATTATGTACCTGATCATGTCTATTAGACCTTATTCCTTCATTTGAGTTATATTGGTTTGGCAATGTCTACCACTTCACCCTCTCACTTACGTTTCTACCCGCCTGACTTGTAACTCGTTATGTTATATTTACTATGATTTGTTGAGCTGCCTTTGTAGTTCTGATGATGTTTATGTTACCAACATACTTACATAGCTGTATCTCGCATTACCCCCGCCTTTTTTGTATAATGTAACTTTTGGTTAAATAAAGAAATTACAAAAAAAAAAAAAGCAGCAGGCCACTTTTTGATGTCCTATGGTAAAGTACTACTAAAAACTGGAAAATAATGTATTCTTTGAGTGGTTTTAAGGACAGCATGCTCAGCACAACCAACCATATTTCCTTATTTTGCCTATACTATACTTGAAGCAAAGGCATCAATAGGAAGCTCTTGGAAGTCTAACTTCACAATGTAATAGCAGGAGCCTAAAAATGCTGGTATGCACCACTTCCTAAAGTGTGACTCCAGAGTGCCTCAGAAGCCCCAGATCCCAGGGGTGTATTTATTATCATGTATATTATTTGACTATGTCAGCCTTTTTTACCGGGCTGCCTTCTGGGTTCTTCAGGGATGCCTTGTAAAATGCCAGTAATTGACACAAAAAGTATTTAAAACAAGCCAGACCGATGGATCAAGACTGCTTTTTTGTTAAACAAAGCTACAGATTTTTATTGTGCAGCATTACAACCTTGGAAAACTACCAGTGGACGATTCCAAAGAGATACCCAATGAGATGCCCAAAACAAATTAACAAGTTCACTTTAACTGAACAAACGTCACTGGCAAATATTAGAAAATCTCATCTTGTAATTATGGTTCAAACAGGTAATTGATACATTTTCACAGTCATCTGTATTTATTAGCTATATTTGTATAAACACACACTATGCATAGCTCCCAACTGTCCCTGATTTGGAACAAAGTCCCTCTGTCCCTCTTTCCTCCTCATTTGTCCCTCATTTTGGTCTGTTCTATATAGTTGTATATAAAATGCACTATTTATCTTTCAAAAGGTGTTTTACAGTGTTAAACCTTTCCTCCAATTTCTAAATGGTTGCATTTGTAAATTTCAAAAGCCAGTATATAGAAATAGTAGTGGTAAAAAAAAAAAGTACTTGTGTGTTTAACTACATTTTTTTGTGTATAATTGTACTTTAACCTCCCTGGCGGTATGATTCTTTCCGATTTTAGGTGCTGAAAGCGGTACCATTATTTTGCATATAATTCCTAAGAATGAGCAGCCCAAACCAACTATTTATATATGATTTCTTTTTTACTGTGAGTTCTTCTTTATAACATCTCGGGTATGATAAAGTTTGAAACACAAAATCATAAATTATAATATAATAAATAACTATAAATAAGTTAAAGTATGTATGTATGTATATATATATATATATGTATATATATATATATATATATATATACACACACACACATATATATATATATATATATATATATACTATATATATATATATATACACATAAAAAGTCCAGTAAAACTGCAGAAAAGGGCACTGGGGGGCAAACTAATGTGAATTTATTTTATTTTGCAATGTATCAGTGTGTTTGGTGTGTTTTACTTTTTGAATTTGCCGCCGGTTCCACCCCCCTGCGAGCGTCAGGAGACGGAAGCTGGAACACAGAGCATCAGGAGGAAGATCCGCCGCTGCACACCACTGGGATACATCGCTGGATCCCGGAGACAAGGTGAGTACCCTCTCTTACAGGATCCAGCAATCTTCCTAGCAGTACCCCGAGTGTGGCTCAGGGTTACCGCTTTTGGCACTGAAATTTAACCCCGAGCCACACTGGGGAATACCGCTAGGAAGGTTAAGGGGCGTGGCAGGAGGTGTGCCCTATGCCTTCATACTTTTGCTAATAGGTTTCCCTTATTCCCATCTCAGGAAATTTGGAGGTATGCACTATAGTCTCACAATATATCAACCCAGAGGAGTGGTCCATTTTAAAAAAAGAACTCCGCTAAGCGCTGCTTGTATCTAAACTCACCACAAAACCCTAGTAAACCTTCAGAAGAACAACAACCCTTTCTTTAAGAGCACAAACTTTTTATAAAGTACTCATGCCCATTTGTAAGCATTAAATAACAAAAAGTACTGTCTGGCCAATTGTCTTCTTCAGCTTGTCACTACTAAGAAGGTCTGAACCAGGAAAAAAAAAATCTACTCTCGCAATGAAAAATGAGCTTCCCCTATTTTGCACTATAATGTGCTGAGTGAGTGTCACTGTAATGCAAAGGGAAGGGTTGAATGAACAACAATTCCATAAAGGCAGTAAAATAGTAAACTGACTATAATCATTGCTTTCAACAATTATTTTTTTTTTTTAAGTAATGATTTACTAAACCTTTAAACTGTACAAAGAAATTCACAAATATGTGTCATGCGTTTACAATGTTATTTTCTGGCACCAAAGAAAATGTATAATACACTTAGATTGTGGCGTCCAGCCATTTATAAATCCTTTTGCCATAGCATCTAATTGAAATACTATCTACAAACAAGCAGCTTTTGATAGAAGAAATACATTTCCTGCTGCTAGCATTCCACTGGAGATATGGGTTGCAAGCAAAGCAAAACAGAGATGGAAACCTGATCTGAGAGCAAAATGAAAAATATGAAAGTCAACTAAAAAGATAAGGCTGGAATACTTATGGGTTCTATACAGAACATACAAAATCCCTGGAAACAGACGTGTATTTAATGGGCTGGGTAATATTAAAGGCTGTGTAGAGGGTTTCTATATATTTCCTGTAAACCACTAGGCTATCATAGTATTATGAATATAGGAATGCCCTAAGGAATTTATAGGATTAACAAAAATGACAAAATTATATAACTAGATCACAATCCAACCTCAAGATCTGTAGGGATCTAGGAATATTTTTCATTCAACAGATCTTGTTTGCACTTTTTTTTATTAGTTTATTTTTTTACAAATATGTCTGCTGCAGTAAATATGACAGTAATGCCGGTGACCATGCATCCCACTATCTATTTTTCCTTTAGAATTAGGCCAAAGGTTTCTATAGAAGATCCAGAAGAAATAGTAGTATTTTTTATTATTATAAACCGGTGGTCAGGCCATGTACATTCAAGTATTTTACATTTTATTAAAGTTGTAATAAACCCAAAAGCAAATATGTATTATATTTCAGCTTACCAATTCTTAGATATGGTGACTTCACTAGTTTTATTTTTTTAGGCTTTTTTCCTTTGCTTTCACCTGGTGATCCTGCCAGTAAGTCTGGTGTTTTTCTATAGAACAAAATCTCCTGCAGATGAAGGAGTATGAAGGTTCAGACAAACCACTTACCACTCTGGCAGGGGTGCTTACAATCATCAGCTTTTATTCATTTATTTAAATCCTTTATCCCAAAAGGAACAAAACTGTTGAACTGTTTCTGTAAAAAGTGTTAGCTGGAGTTTGGCTTCATTTTGTTTAGTGCATGGGTGTCCAACCTTTTGGCTTCTCTGGGCCACATTGAGTGTAGAGAAAATTTCTCGGGCCGCATATAAAATATATACAGTAATCCCCCGCTACATCGCGGTTCAGTTTTTGCGGTCCCGGTAATTCGCGGTTTTTTTTGTAATGTTATTTTACTATATAAATCATTAAAAATGAAATATTTTTGTGTTTTCCATAGCTCTTGCTATGTCTCTTAGTATCTTTTATGTGTTTAAATGAGTTTCTATTGTTTTAAAAGTGTGTTTAAAGACCTTAAAATGCTTCTACACGTACAGTGACAGTAAAAAAACATGCCTACAATGCATTTTAATAGGGTTTTCCTATTTCGCGGAATTTCACTTTTCGCGGCTGGGTCCGGAACGTAACCCCCGCAATGGAGGGGGGTTTACTGTACTATAGTTAAGGTATATAAGTAATAAAACGCCGCTTTGCCCTTCCTGTGCTAAAGCCCCCCCCCCCCCCCCCCCAGCACTAATTTAACACAACTAGTGAATCCCCTCCAAGGCAGCCTCTGTGGCCGTTCCCCTGACTTGACTTCCTTCCTCCCCAGCAAAAAAAAATTGTCATGGGGCAGTGGGCCGCATTGCCTGCAGTTGGACATGCCTGGTTTAGTGTATCTAAATCTGCTAGTCCATTTACCACCACCCTCCCCCAAGATTAACAATAATGCTTCTGTTCAAAGGTGTCTCTGTGCTAACCTTATAAGCACTTACAGCAAACTTTTTTTTTTTTCCTTTTGGGATAAAGGTTTTATATAAATAATAATAAAAAAAAAATAATCACTGTATGCACCCCTGCCAGTGTTAAATTGTTAACCTCATACCTGTAAGCGATACATCTGCAAGAGAGCTTTTTCTTTTGAAAAACAACAGATTTGCAGCTGGATCACCAAATGAAAATAGAAGAAATAATGGCTAAAAAAAGAAAATGTTTGCAGCCATCACCTCTAAGAATTGATAAGCTACAATATAATAAATGTTTACTTTTATTTTTTTAGCCATCACTTATTAATTTACAGGTCATTTTATTTTGAAAGGTCATAAAAGGACATAAAGACTACTTTGCAAATTTACAAAATCAGTTTTTGGCCATACTTTGGTTTTAAAGTATAACTAAAGGCAAACCTTTTTTTTTTTGAGTGGAGAGGGATTAGAACCCTTATTAGTTTTTATTGCTGTCTGTGCCGCCAGTAGGGAGATTCACCCTCTCTATTTGTTCTGTTTACCATTGTCATTGAAAGTAAAAATAAAAGAAAATCCCAAATTTTGGGTTGTCCCCTAAAATGTAATAGAGGGGAAATCTTTCAATGGGGACACTAGCTATGGTGACCTGGGGATCCCCAATGGATTCCCCTATTTGCAGGGATTTCCTCTCACTTGCTGTTTGGCTATAGGACAGGAAGTTAAGGGAAATCTCCAAAATGGGAAACAGATGACGAAAAAAAAAAAAAAATCTGACAAGGGTTATAACCCTCTCTTACTTTATCCAAAATGAAAAAAAAAAAAAGTTTTGCCTATAGTTCTACTTTAAGTAACTCTCCTAGACTACTTTCCTTCTGGCAGCAGAGTTTTTGCAAAAAAAAAAAAAAAAAAAAAGGCATGACTTGTAAAAGTGTGTAACGCGTTTGGATGCATCACGCTCTTGGGTGTTAATTCATTTCATTGGCCGGAATAATAATTTATTTAGGCCATTAAATTAAATAACGTTCAAGCGTTAAACATGCCTAGTGCTTAGGAGCATTTACAGTGGTGATTGAAAGTTTGGGCACCCCAGGTAAAAATTTGTATTAATGTGCATAAAGAAGCCAAGGAAAGATGGAAAAATCTCCAAAAGGCATCAAATTACAGATTAGACATTCTTATAATATGTCAACAAAAGTTAGATTTTATTTCCATCATTTACACATCAGTGCCCAAACTTTCGATCACCACTGTACATGTGTCAAGGGTTTTTTTCTGCCAAAACTCTGCTGCTCCTGAATGCACTGGCAGTGGGAGTTTTTCTTGCCTCTAAACTTTTCTAAATGCCTACCTGTGCATGGATATATGCAGGGGTGTTTAGAGGCAGAAAAAAATGCCCAGGGTGCATGTGGCCCGAGGCTGGATTCACACTGTGAGTGAAACACAGGGGTCCGTTGCGTCCCTGTTCCCTTTTTCCGATCCAAATTTTTGGCTGAATTTCGGACCTAAAACAGACCAGAAGACGCATAGGACCCTTCTACAAACCGCTCCGCAGCCTTCCCGGAGCTGTGTGAACGGGCTCCATTGAGAGCCGGTAACTGTATCCTGACATGCCAATTGGATGGGAGGAAATCTGCATCTAATTCGCACCCGTATGAACCCAGCCTACGACTTTTTGAAGAAGGTCCTGGACAAAAAAAGTGCAGCAACAGTTATAGCAGTGTTGCACCACTGCAGATGGGGGTTACACATAAGTGTTAACTGGAGATGACGGACTTCAGTTTGGGAAATACTGATGGAAGCTATTTATATAATATACTATGCTTAGTTTGGCTTTCAATGCTCAGGTACACTGGTGGGAAAACACTATTTGTGTCTTTATAATATATAGTAGACATTTCCCCAGGACATTGCTCAGCTATTGTTCAAAGGCAAAACAAACTGCTGAAGGAGACATTTATAAAATTCATTATATAAAGGAAAAGGGAATATAAAGCTTCTCGGCGGTCTACCTTTGATGTAAATTACAAAACCAGTATGTTGTATAATTTTAGTGACAACTGTATACATTTTCTAACGTTCATTTCCATTTTGAGACAATTAAAGTGGTTATAAAGGTAAAAGGTTTTTTAACTTAATGCGTTATCTGCATAAAGGTTGCATTTCAATGCCTGCTCCCTCCAGCCTCCCCCTCCCCCCAACCTGAAACTGATCACAATCCAGCACTGTGCCGATCTGCAGGAGCGCTGCTCTTCTCTCCCCTATTCTCACAGGAGGCTCGGCAGCAGTGGAAGCCGTTGGCTGCTCCTGCAGTCAGTCTAATCCTGTGAGCAGACAGCAGGGGGCAGGGCTGAGATGCACTGTGTGTGTCAATAGACGCACAAAGTGCAGCTTGGGATCGACCCCACAAGAGTGCCCCGATTAGCAAATGGCTTGCTATAGGGGCACTCAGAGAAGAGGAGGAGCAAAGACTGCTGGAGGGACCCAGAAGAGGAAGATCAGGGCTGCTCTGTGCAAACCCATTGCACAGAGCAGGTAAGTGTGACATGTTTATTATTTTAGAAAAAAAAAATTAAACCTTTATAATCACTTTAATAAGTTGTTACATTTGTAGTGGGAATGCATGATACCTATACAGAGACCTTTCTCAACTCCTAAATCAAAAACACTGGCATTATTTAAAGCTGAACTCTGGGCTGATATAAAAGACACAAATTCACGCAGCTCTGTAATCGTGTTTACATCATCAAATTTATTTTTTTTAAAACAAGCAGGGTAAGTACCTGAATTTGACCTGGTATGATCTTCTGGCAGTCCCTGTATACCGGGTTTGAAATGAAGGAGAATAACACAGTACAAGGTGCTAGTCAGCTCATGGGTGGTAAAGAAGCATGCTGATGGGAGGGAAGAGAAGAGTACAAACAGGTGAACTCATCAATGTGCTGCATCTTCTTTCACTGATTGGGGCAGGTCCAAAATGACCAGGGCTCAGAGGAAGAGGGTTAAATGATGCTAGTCATCAGACTGAGGATATCTAGCAGCAGAAAAAAAGGACTGCACGAGACCTCTCTGGATTTAGGGTGAATATGTAGCTGGTCTTTTTTAAAAAAAGGGTTTAAAAGAGAAGTATGGGATTATAAAAAAATAATCCTATTTACCTAGATGGGTGCAGCACTGACTCGGCTGCAGCTGTTTCCTGCCCGCTCTAAGACAGGGAACTGAGGGATTAAACACCACTGATCACTCAGTTCTTGTTCTTCAGCCTGCAGAGAGCTGGTGACTGTCAGTGCTCACTGGAGCACAGGGCTGTGGAGTGGGTGGGAACAGGGGCCTCAGGCTTGCTGAGAGGCTAAGTCTGCTGGCAGGTTTTTGGTTGATCCTGACTATATAGTCAGGATCTTTTCAGAGCCTGAACCAGGTCATCTGAAAACGGGTCACAGGAGTGCAGAACTAGCTGCAAAAAAAAAATTGGCTATAATTGTCCTTTAAATTTTTACCTTTTTTTTTGCGGGGGTGCTAAGTTCCATTTTGACAATCAGCTTTATACAGTACTTCTTTCTTGTAACTTGTTGTTGGGCTCCCTTGCTCTTGGCCATAGGCAATTAAAGTTTCACTAGAATGAGGATGGGTGAGAAGCCTCTGTCTGTTTTTATTGCTGTTGCCTTGTTGAGGAGATTTCCCTTTTAAGCATATGAAGTCCCAGGATAGAAAATGAAAGGAAATCTTCAGCAGTGACAAAAACAGCTTGAAAAACCTGACAGAGGTTCTAACCCTTTTCTGCTCCATGTAAAATCTTCCAGAGCAAGCCACCATATGGGGCACTCTATCTTGCAAATTTTGATTTCACCAAGTCAACACTTGGGACTGACCTCTCTTACCCCAGTGTCTTACTATTGGTCTAATTGGCCTATTGAGCAAGTAAAGGGTCAGGAGGTGTGAGGCCAAGCACCGATTCCCTAAGGGAAAGGGAGATTGGTGTAATAAAGCACTCCAGGTTTGAAGGAAGCTATGTCCAGCTAGTATGGATTCCCCTTACTGGCGCATATTTTAGGGTTGCTTTGTAGTCGGGTAATTTTTATCAGGCAATCTAACTAGCAACAGTTAAGCAAGCAGGCTATCTCCCGAGCCACTGGTCGACGTGTCCATTCAGACATGGAGCCACAGCTCGGCCCCGCCCACTCCCTCTCCTCATTGGCTCACTGGCTGTGATAGTCTTAGCCAATGAGGAGAGAGAGTCCCCGGAGAGCCAAGGCACTCATGCAAGTCGCTGGATCGCGATGGAGCTCAGGTGAATAATAGGGGATCTAGAGGAGCTGCTACACGCATTGGCATTACAACTCTGATGTTATAAACCGAAAGTGTATGTTGTGACCGTTAGATTTTATTAAAGGAGAAGCACAACCAAAGTTTGTTTGGTTGCACTTTTCCTATGGATCATAGGAGCGCAGTTTGCTTTGCACTCCTGTGACCCGTTTTCAGCACACATCGGGCTGAAGTCTGCTGTGTGCTGATGTCACACAGCCGATCCAGGCTCAGGCAAGATCGCGACCATGTCTGGACCGCCACCTGGCTCAGCCCCTCAGCTAGCACCTGAGAGCCTGTGCCAGCCACTCCTGCCACTCCACAGCCAAGTGCTTCAGTGAGCAAGGAGGAGGCAGAGCAGAGAGCAGTGACCGACAGTCAACTGTCAGAACTGAGCGATCGGTGGTGTTCGATCACTCGGTTCTCAGTGCAGAGGTTCCGGGGGGACAGATGCAGCATCAGACCGATGCTGCATGCACCTAGGTAAGTATAAATGTGCAATAACCCTGATTCCCATACTTCTCTTTTAAGATAAACCTTCTGACATGAAATATTTGCTCAATTAAAATAATTTCAATTTTCAAATTAATCAGCTATATTAGTCAATGAGGCAGATAATAAAGACTTCTGGACACCAGCGCAATGACATTAAGATACTTTGAAGGATGAACTAATTAGGGCTATAAAGGGGGAACTGCAATTGCCTGAGAAGAAAATAAATGAAAAAGACATGTTAATGTATATGATTAAAGGAGAAGTACAACCAAAGCTATTTTGGCTGTACTTCTCCTGTGGATCACAGGCGTGCTGTTCGTTGTGCACTCCTGTGACCCGTTTTCAGCAGACTGAAGCCCGTTGTCAGCCGAAGTCGCAGAGCCGGTCCAGGCTCAGGCAAGATAGCGACAGTGAAGTTGGGATCTGCCCACATGCCTGGACCAGTACCAAGTCGCTCCCACCCCTCTCCACAGCCCAGCTCTCCAGTGAATGATAGAGGGGGGGGGGGGGCAGAGCAGAGCGTGGTGACTGACAGTCAGCAGCTCTCTGATCAGGGAGCCCTGAGAACCGAGCGATCGGCAGTGTTTGATCACTCGGTTCTCAGTGTTAGAGCCGGTGGGGGACAGATGCAGCATGCACCTAGGTAAGTATGATTGGGGGAAAAAAAGAATTCCATACTTCTCTTTTAAAGATTAATAAAGCTCCCAGGATAAGCACCTTAGTTCTGTGTAGCTGAGTATTGGGTACAGTGAAGGGAATTTGTGTCTATGACACTCTTTAGAATTCCATCATGCCTCTGTACAACAAATGTTGGTGCAGGGGACATTCATGTATCTGTCCTCAGTACTGTATAGTCTCTTCCGCCGCGCACAGGCAGCGCAGTACCGAGGAGCTTGTTGGCTGGGTCGTGGAGCCTGATGTAGAAGATGAGGAGACACTACTCCTACTACTTCTCATCACCCATGGTCAAGAACATTTTGAAGATTTAAAAAATTAGGATATGTGTGGCCACGCCTTCTCAAAATGTCAAGTTGCTTGAATCAGGAAATAAAGTCTGTTCCCATGATACAGCAGGAAGTTTCCCTATCTTGATTTGTCATCTGCATGAAGCAATGATGGAAATGGAAGAGATACAAAATATTATCAGGTCTGGGATTGCATAATTTGTTTTCCAGCTATAAAAATAATATATGTGATAAAAGTTGGTTATATTTAGTGATAGTGATATAATGATATCCTGCTTTTCCTTAGGCTCTTTACAAAAAAATGTAAAACAGATTATCTTTATATCAATACAGAAGCTGCTCCAGTTCATCTAAAAGCTGAACTTCTGCTAAAAGAGTGCCAAGAGCCTTTTAGTACAAACCATCAAATCCATACATATTAAAGTAATCCGGGATGGTTCACATAGCTAAACACACCTCCCTTTTCCTCTATTTTTCTTTGCTGCATGCTCAGGCAACTTCATGTCCCATCACACGCAACAGTCATAATAGTTTCAGCTTGCCGACAGCCACATTTTGTACATGATTAAGCGGCCAGATGGGGACCAAGATTTAAATGCAAAATCCTCAGGATTTAAGAACCCAAGATACGTTCTCTGACATTGTTCCAGTCAGTAATAACATACTAGAACACATGCTTCATAATACGTTTATTGTACATCTTATAGAAAGGACAAAACAGATCAGCCAACCCCCCTTTAAAAGCCCCCGTTTTTCACAGAAATCATTAAAGCGAACTACACTGCATCCAAACACCACAAACCAAAAACATTATTTAATTCATCTTTAAATTTAAAGCAAACTCCCCCATTCATCTATGTCTCCATGCTTTAGTGTAGTTCATTTTGCACTCCTGTGAGCTGAGCGCTCTGAAGTCCTCCCTCTGCTGATGTCGCAGAGTCGTTTCAGGCTCGGTCATCACCAAGACCACGGAGTCGGGATCCGCCCACATGCCTGGACCGGAACTCGGCTCAGCCTCTCAGCGAGCCGCTGAGAGCCTGAGCCAGCCAATCCCGCGCTTCTACAGCCCAGCGCTCCAGTGAGCAAGGAGGGGGCAGATCAGTCAGCAGCTCTCTGCTTGGGGAGCTGTGAGAACTGAGCGATTGGCGGTATTCGATCTCTTGGTTCTCAGTGTAGAGGCGCCAGGTACAGATGACACACCTAGGTAAGTATGATTCTAAAAAAAAAAGCATACATCTCTTCAAACGACGTAGTAGAATGGGGGAGGTTGCTCTAGCTTTCCTTTTATAGATTTAAACATGTTGGAGTCAGGGAATCACTTTTAAAAACACCCCCTAGCATTTCTGGCCATGACCATCTTGAGTAAGGGCAGATGATTCATGTAGCATTTACCTCCTGAAATTCATCTGCCCTTAGCTCAGTCATGCAGGCAGGAGGGTGTGCTTAGCTGAGAAAACCCCTCCTCCCCTCCTGAATACTCCTGGGATGTATACATCATTTGTCTAGGCCTTGAAACCAGAAAGTAACTGAAGAAATGTAAAAAAAAAAACACGTAAAACAAGTAAATATAATATACCTTTCCATCTATTTACTAATGCAAGCAGCATAAGGATTAAAAACAGTCAATGTTGATTGAGAGTGTTTTGATTATGAAGTATAACTAAATTTAAAGGTATATCCAGTTTGAACAAGTTGACTGAAACTCCAATCTAAAAAACTGACAGCTCAGCTTGTACAGTAAGTTTGTAAGAATCATTTTATTTTATTCTTACAGTAATACCATGCTCAAAGGCACCTAAAATTGACTTATGCAGGCTATACATGGGTCACATTCCAAAGGATTTGTCAATCGAAAATGAAAAATTTTGTGTGTTTTGTAATCCGATAGTGCTACAATTGATTTTGTAATTCAACCAACCAAGTCTTCAATTTTACCTCATATTGTTAGAGAAAAGAAAATTTGTGGCCAGGAATCTTTTTTTTTTCTAGGTCATGCACGGCTCATGCGCATTTCTTTTTCAATTATATTTCTCGCAGGATTCTCCCATCATTGAAGAGAAATTCTTTTGTTTTCAAAAAAATTCCAACATGCCTGATTGGATGGTAAAATATTTTTTTCTGCCAATAAATACCTTATACAGCCCACTTTCTTTTTCTTGTCTGGTCATTAGCCTAGGCTAATGACATGATGCACAGCTCTCTATCTCACTCTCATGAGAGTTTGCCAGCAAGGGAGGATCGGTGAGTCAAAGGGGAGCCAAGGAGAGCTGAAGAGCTGGAGGGGGCTGGATGAGGGCAGAGATAACAGGAGACTGCAGAGATCCATGTGTATTCGACAAGAGAGGACAAATGTGAAGGCAAGCAGTGGTGTGAGTGTGTCTGTCTGCATATATGTGTATGTGTCTGTTTATACCTGTGTGTGTGTGTGTGTGTGTGTGTGTGTGTGTGTGTGTATATATGTGTATGTAAGTGTGTATCTGTGTGACTCTATGTGTGTGCGTAAATCCAGGAAGTGAAGAGGCAGCAACGTCAGCTGCCCACAGTTAAAATGGCTGCAGCCATACTTAGTGGAGGGGGATTTCTGCAGCATATTTGGCAAGTACAGTATCACAGTATATATAAAATAATATGCAAAGTGGTTGGAGGGAAGCTTCAGAATGGCAAATATGTTTTTATTACAAATTATGTGAGCAGACTGCAGGTTCTCTTTAATGCAGGAAATGCATTAGGTAAAAAAAAAAAAAAACATTTTGGCTGTAGACCCACTTTATAATGGCTCCACTGAGAGGGTAAAGCTAGTGAGCCGAAGAGCAGAGTGCAAAGCCAGGGATGGAGCAAAGAGAGGGAAGAGTGAAAAGACAGGGGATTGAATATAGAGAGAGAAGAGTGTAAAGATGAGGGCTAGTACAAAGACAGAGACGAGTGCAGAGCCAGGAAAGAGAGGGATAAATGTAAAAATATGAAATGGGGGAGAGAGGGACAAGTTCAAAGATAGGAAGAGAGTGAAGAGACTAAAGAATGCAAAGACAGGGAATGGAGTAAAGAGAGGGAAGAGTAAGAAGACAGGGAAAAGGGTAAGGAGAGGAAGGAAGAGGAGAGTAGAGGGAAGAGTGCAAAGTTAGGAAAAGAGGGACAAGTCCAAAGAGACGGAAGGATGCAAAGACAGAGCATGTTAAGTGGGCATATTATAATAATGCCCACAGCATGGGTTTGTGGCTGCTAAGGGGTTAAAATACAATTTATTAATATAATAGGTTAGCCGGTTCTTTTAAATCAATAATAAAGCCAGGTGTTTTTTAGTCAGGTTAGGATAATTTTAAATTAGGCGGGAATCCTGTCAGAAGAGCTGAGCGGGAATTTGAGTTACTGAGGCGGGAAAAGCATGTGTATTGAGGCGGGGAAAACGTGTTTTGCGTGTAGAGCGGTCACGTGTCTAGGGCTATATAAGAAGACGCATAGCGGAGTTCTTCTCAGTCTGTCCTGGATCAGCTCGGGGAGCTCCCCTCCATCCCTGTCACAAGCACCGTTATGTGGTTCTGTCACCCTTGCATCAAGGGGGGACATGTTAAATAAAGTTTTGCTGAATGCTCGAGTTCTATGACTGAGCGGAGTTTTAAGTTTTGAATTTGAATATTTATTATATATTCATATATTTATTTGTATTTATGTTTTAATATTTATTTATATATTTATTTATTAATGAATTATACCAATAAAGGTCTCGTGGCAATTTCAATACCAAAAAATAAATTTATTGTGTTATTTAAAAAAAAAAAAATTATGATAATAATAATAAAATAAATAATAGGGTTTTTGTGTGTTGTAATGGAATGCAGCCTACAATCCCATGGAATAAAGAGAGGGAAGATTAAAAAGACAGGGAACAAGGAGAGGAGAGGAGAGGAGAGGAGAGGAGAGGAGAGGAGAGGAGAGGAGAGGAGAGGAGAGGAGAGGAGAGGAGAGAGTGCAATGATAGGGAACAGAGCAAAGTGAGGAACATGTTCAAAAACAGCGAATGGAGTAAAGAGAGGGAAGAGTGAAAAGACAGAGAACATAGTAAAAAGAGAAGAGAACTAGTACAAAGATAGGGAACTAGGGAAAGAGAGGGACAAAGACAGGGAATGGAGGGAAGAGATGGAGAATTCAAAGACAGGGAAATAAACTAAAGAGAGGGACGAGAGGAAAGTCAGCGAATGGGGTAAGGAGAGGAGAGGGAAGCGTGCAAACATAGGGAACTGAGTAAAATAAGGAAAGAGTGCAAAGACATGGAAGAGAGTACAGGGAGGAAAAGTACAAAGATGGGGAATGGAGTAAAGAGAAGGAAGAGTGCACAGACAGGGATCATATAAAAGAGAGGCAAGTGTGCAAAGACAGGCAAGAGGTCAAAGTGGGGGAAAAGTGCAAAGACCTGAAACAGACTAAACAGAGGAAAGAGTGCAAAGGCAGGAAACGGAGTAAAGAAAGGGAAATTGCAAAAGGGGAAAGAGAAGAAGAGTTTACAAATCAGGGAGACAGTAGTAGCGGAAAGAAGAGAGAAGAGAAGGATGAAAGAAGAGGTATGATAAAGGTTAAAAATGTAATATAGCACATGCAGCGTTTACACTGGGTATGGTGCCTAGGGTCTTTTATTAACCTAGCAAAGCACCTAAAAAAAATTAATCACTGAAAAGAAACTTACAAACTGAGCACTGCAATTCTCACTTTACAGAAGGAATGACTTTTCAATTATCAATCAGATGATGCATTTGCAGGGCTCCAATGAAGAAAGTGCCAGGGTTTGCATCCCTTTAGACATAATTTCCCGTTGGGAGCATCTCACCAAAATGACATTTATGTTGCAGGGGATGCCTAAAAATCTGACTTGTATCTTATTACAGACTTCTGGGAAAATCAGTAAGCCAATCACACAAGTAGGAAATTACATTTCTGGGGGGTGTTCCGTGCATGTCTCTAGGTTGTATATTGTATTGCAATTTACAGAAAATCAGAACTGCAGATTGAAATAGAAAGGCAAATTTTAATAACATTCAATTTTAATATGACTTGTCTATCAATTGCATATGCTATATTATTTTTTTTTTATATGCTATTTTTTTTCCCACTAAAGTGGAGTTAAGGAGTTAAAAGTCTTATTTATTATTTTGATTAGCCAATCACTCATTCAGCTATTTAACCAGTCTGGGGCATCGACGACCACTAATGCAGTGCCACGGACTTGTATACTTACTGTAAGAACATACAGCTTTTACAGGTCTTAAGAGCAAGTTCTGACGTTTCATCTAAACAGTTATAAAAATGGATTAAAGCTGGAGGTTTATTTTGAGCACCACTGAGGGGCGGGAGCACAGCTGTAGCTGTATTTTCTAGCGGCATTTCACATTAGCGGTCATCGCTGACCCAGATCTTGTCTCCAAACACTTTAACTCTAAACACTGTAACAATAAATAGCGGATCTGTGCAAGGCTGTGTTGTTAAGAGGAGTTAAATTTCAAGCATTAGTTGTGTGCCAGATGGACTGTCACTACATTGATTTTATTCCAGAGATTAAATGATGTCTGTATTCTGGCACCGGATATTGTCTTGGAAAATGGAGTGAAGCACAATTCAGTAAGGATGAAGAAGTCAGAGGGACATTGGATGGATTATGATTGGTTCCCCAAAGGGTCACTTAGAGGGAAACTCAACAGGGAAACTCTGGATCAAGAGATGGGGGGAGCTAATTAACATTTATGGGTGGATTTTATAGAGCAAAAGCAATGGAACTCTGCAGCAACCAATGAGAAATCATTTTACAACACTCAAGCACAAAGATAAAATCTCATTAAATGTATTTTCTAACCAAACACCATTGTGTATCACTAGCCCAACTCCAACCACAAGTTATTTTTTTAACTTGTCAAAAAGTGGGCAAACTTTTTTTTTTTTTTTTAATGCTGTCTGTGTCTTCACTGGGGGAATTTACTCTCACTTCCTGTCCCCATGACACCAGGACAAGAAATGAGAGGTTGAGGGTGTCACAAGGACCAGAAAAAGTGGTTAACAGCAACCGCTGCTACTGAGAAAAGTTGTACCACTCGCCGAGCCTCTTCTGCCATTTATATTGCTCATATTCTACAACTTCATAATGCATTTCCTGTGACTGGGTGGAGGAGATTGACGTTCAACTGCTCCTCCATTCACAAAACATTATTCATTGTGGGGGTGCAGTAAAAGGAGTGGGCGAGCGGCGCAACTTCCTTAAAAGTAAGCTGTTGACCCTCTATAAAAGACCCCCTAAAAAAGATCCTCTTCAGTCCATTTCTAACAGCTTGGAAGACCAGCTGTGTGGGCTGGCAGGCTGCCAGGATTCTGATGCAATAAGAAGTGATAGGAAACAATGTCAGTGCCTCTGTTGAGAAAGTTTAAAAAATATTTTTTCCACAATACCTATAGCTACATAGGTGAATTATAACTTGTTTTATAAAGTGCTCGTATTGCTTGTTCAGAATATGTAAATTCTTTAGTGTGCATAAACATCAATAACTGCTGCTGGGGAGACTGGTTGTCCCATCCATGTTATCAGATAGTAAACTGCTCCCAGAACTTGCCTGGCCCCCTATCTTTTAAGTAAAATTATCAAATGAGTCCTCAGTGCTGCTGCTCAATCAGAGGTTTATTTAACACCTAAATAGAAACAACAGCCTCCTTTTAAGAAGAAAACCTCAACCTGTTTCACACTAGAAGTGCTTATTAATAAGGACATTATGAATAAGCACTTCTAGTGTGAAAAGCATTAAAGATCTCTTGTTCATGGATAGTTGTTGGTTACTTTTTTAAGTGTTGAATTTGGTTTGATTAAACAGCAGCCCTGACCTATTTTTTAATTTTACTTTGGTGTGCATATGGACACAGGTCCATGTTAACATTAAATTAAAGTGATTGTAAAGTCTTGTTTTTTTTTTTTTATAACAAATATGCAATACTTACCTTCTCTGTGCAGTTGATTTTGCACAGAGCAGCTTGGATCCGCCTCTTCTCGGGTCCCTCTTCGCTGCTCCTGGCCCCTCCCTCCTATAGAGTGCCCCCACAGAAAACAGCTTTCTATGGGGGCACCCGAGCCAGGCTGCAGCTCCGTGTGTCCATTCAGACACAGAGCTGCCGTTCGGCCCTGCCCCCTCTTGGCTCGCTCACATTGATTGACAGCCCCTGGAGCCAATGGCACCGCGGCTGTATCTTGGGTCTCATATAAAGTCCCACCTAGTCCAATATGTTTCCGCCGCTGTATCTTAGCCAATTGGCCAAGGGACTCGTGGACATCGCTGGACAGAGAGGGGGCACAGGTAAGTATTAGGGGGTGCTGGGGAGGCTGCAACACGCAGGAGGCTTTTTATCTTAATGCATAGATTGCATTAGGATAAAAAAAAAAACTTCCTCCTTTACAACTCCTTTCAGTCTGTGGGGTTGATTTACTAAAACTTTAGAGTGCAAAATCTGTGCACAGTAGCCAATCAGCTTCTAACTTCAGCTTGTTCAATTAAGATTTGGCAAAAAAAAACCTGGAAGGTTTGCACCCTCCAATTTTAGTAAAATAAACCCCTGGGGGGATTTGAAGGTTCCATAATTTCAGTGATCCCTTTAAAATTATGCAGTGCACAAACCTTTACTTAAAAATAAACTTGTTATCTGTTACGTGTTTTATATTTCAACACCATGTTGTAATTTTTGTTTTACATTATTCTTGAATAAAGCTTTTTATTGTGAAAAAAACAAAACAAAATCCCAATATACAATTCTAGTCTGTAGGACTTGTTCACAGGTAGCAGATATTTTTAATTTGAAATACATCTAATCAGGCCACTCCAATGAAATAATATACTAAAACAAAAAAGAAACAATAACCTACAGTCATTAACATTTTACTATATCACTGGTTCTTTCCAAACCATTACTGGATGCCACTAAGTGTGCTTTCAGAGGATATATCATATCCCAGGCCGTAAACATACAGATTGCTTCCATTTGGTGGATTCTTCGGGGAATTATAACAGAAAGAAATACTTTGGACAGTAATTCGTAAATGTTTGTGTTTGAATCTTTGATGTTCTCAGAATCATTTGGTATTTTGTAAATGTTAAGGTAACAGTAATTGTTCTCATATGATCAAGATGCTGACTGGACAGAAATATAAAGTTGAAATCTTGGCTGCATTTAACAATGGTGTTCACTGATCAGTCGTTTTCTTTTTTCTTACATTTGTCGGTTATATGGAGCTCACAGACTGATTTATGAAAATGAGGAGAAAGGAAATTGGAGCTACGTATTATCTTTAGCAGACAATCAGATACCACATGGATTTTCCAAGTCCAGGTCAGAGAATAAAAGTGAATATTATCTAGGCCAACATCATTACAAAATACGATGCTGCAAGATTTATTAACATTGCTTCAAAACAAGACAGTGCAAAACCGGAGCAGTGATACATTTTATGAGACAGATCTTCTATAAGATCAAAGTTTGATTTATATGTTCTGCCTCTGCTGCTTAAAAGTAGCAATATCAATACAAATCCTGATGGTGACCGCTTGTATAGGAGTGCTCAGCCGGCACAATTGATAGAAGATGTTGACTGGTAGCGCAGGCTGCCAGCAAGGAGTTTGCTATTTACTCCTCAAAGCGGAACTTCACCCTAAAAGGGAAGTTCTGCTTTAACACCTCCTTCCCTCCCTACCCCCTCTCACTTTTGGAGGAACTTTATTTTTTTGTGGAGTGGGTACCTAGTTTTAGCAGGTACCAGCTCCCACTTCTGCTCCAACTGCCCAGGCGATGGGAGCAGAAGTTCTCCCAACTCCTCTCCCTGCTTGCAACCTTCTGGGGCATGTCACAGGTCCCAGAAGGCTGCAGGTCCATCCCCAAAGTCCAGCATGACTTGTATTTGCACAGTGGGAAGCTGCAAGGAGTCAGTGCTGACTTTCCTTAGTAAACATGCTGGCGGGATGTTCGTATAAAAATTCTGAAAAATCTTTCGTCATTACACCTGATCTTACCATCAATTTAGTCTGAAAACCCTTAAAGTTGCATTAAACCCACATCATTTAGAACGTATTAATAAATGCTGTATTACATACTGTTCATTCTCACTCACTATGGGATTCGTTTTCTGTATTCTGCAAAAAAACTGGTTGGTCCATGTCCCCACTGAAGTTGGGGATCTTGCAGAGCAGTGTTGGCAGCTAGTGCACTTGCTCAGTTTTCAGTGTATTTTCTATCCTGAGAATTTACTTCCTATGACATCAGAGCAGCCCATGTGACTATAGTCAGTTACACATGTGGGCATATACACAGTGGTAAATAACAGCCCTCCCTTCTTCTCCATGCCCACTAACCAGCTGAACACTATGGGGGTGGGATATTACATGATTGATTGATGGAATCACCTCCGTGTTATTCTAAGACACAGGCTGGAAGGGTGTGACATAGCCTTTGACTTTTTAGAAATCTACCCACACCATTATTACCCAAAAATAATAAAGATTCAATTTCAAATATATATTTGTAAAACAATTTAAAACAGTTTATTGATTGTATTTACTTATTTTTACTCTGTATCCCAAAGGCTGTGACCAGTAGCAGAAGACTAGAAGCTCCTCCTGCTACTTTTTCCCTTCAGATAGGTTGGGAAAAAAGTCGGGTCACATGTGTAAGCTCTAACGAGCAGGGCCGTCCAATTCCTCCTGTATTGAATTGTATTGTAACTGTATTGTCTTCCCTCATATTGCAAAGTGCTGTGCAAACTGTTGGCACTATATATAAATCCTGTATAATAATAATAATGACAGCTGTATATCGATTAAGAAAAAGGTACTTAGATGTTTTTTTTAATATATAAAATATAAATAATTACAGTACCATCATCAGCATACAGAAAAATAGGGGACAAATGTAAAATAGGTTACTTTTTTGCATAGTATATGCACATTACAATATGAATAAAAACCACATTCAATTCACATTCACTTCAAAACTAACCGTTGATTTAACCCAACTAATTGTTAGAAAATCGAAGGAATGTTAAGTAAATGAAAACTTTTGCACAAAAGTCTACTGGTGTATGGTCAACTTCATTGCTATGCCAAGAGCTTGTATAATGTTGGTTTTATTGCTTTTTTTTTTTTTTACTAATTTTTAATAATAGGAGTTAGAATATTTGAACCTCTCTTCTGCCTTTTGTTTTTATGATGGGGAGCTTCTGGCTGGAGTATAGAGGAGAAATTGGACCAATCAGTTTGACCCATTTTAAAGCACATAAGGGTTCAATAAAAGGTGAAATTTTGACCAATACTATAAGAGGTAGCAGTCTTCCCACTGACCACCATTGTAAGGTGCATTATTCCCATTTCCCTCAATGTATCGATTTATCTGGGGTTCCCAGTGACCTGAAAATAATATCAAGGGTTCCTCTGGGGTAAAAATGTATTTTTAAATAGTGCTTTATTCACTGTTTATAATAAGATAGAATACATGAAGATATGATTGCAAGGTCAGTTTAACAAAGTAGCGAAAAGGCATCTACTCTAGGTTGCACAAACCCATCAATAGAGCTGCAAATCACAGAACCTTCATGCTGGCTTGTTGTATCCCATGGCAAGACATCCTCCCTAGAACCCTCCCCAGAATTCCCAGTTCTGGCCTGCTGCCAAGAACTTTACATATCTTTCTTCCCTGATGAATTCCCCATCACAGATAAAGAAGATAAATGAGAATACGGGCCTTATGAAAGTTAGACCTTTATTATGGCTTAGCGTGAGAGAGACCAGATATGGAAACTATTAATGAGAATTCTTAACACTGAAGCATCTGACAACCAAGCAGTGAAATATCACTTCTGGGTGGAGTCGGCCTTTAAGCCACTTGCAATCCTGTGAAATACCATGTGTTATTTTACAACACAGTAATTGATTTTTGAACAACAGCAAATCAGGGCATTGTTGAGATTCCTGGTTTTCTGCCAAGGACTTCATTATTCGAGGTGTTACATCTGCAGACCATCCACAGCAACATTAAACCCCAACTGAATGATCAAATTGTTGATAATGTTAATGAAGCCCTTGCTTGATCTCGGCATACAGCCCATAGCCTTGCTGTGGAATTTGAGAAATGATATCCGCAGACACAGACATGCACCCCTCTTCCAACCAATCAGCTGTGGCCAAACAGTAAAAGGTTACCAGTTCTCACATAAACAGCCTTCTGTAGATTTTGTCTGTCTGCAAACTCTGTTGCATGTTGGGCTCTTATCCACTCTTTGTGGTTCAGGACCAAGATGGATAAGTGCTGTAATACTGATCTGAGGTCTGACTTTTTGTCCAACCCTTTCTAGGCATAGTAGCACTGAAGTATGTCTGGGGGGGGGGGGGGGGCATCGTCCTCTAATGCCGCCATGTGATGCACATGCTAATTTCTAATCTGGCAACCATTCATCCAGTTTGACAATACAGACACGATGCAAGGAGCACGGTTTAGAAAACTGCTATTCAGCTATTGCAACTTTTTCCTTTTTCTCTGCTCAAGCAAGTCAGTGAGTATTCTCTTATTTTTAGTTTACAGTCTGTCAGCTGAAGATAAATGGCCTCCCATCGGGGGTGTGATTAATGCCTAACCTTCGAATCATGTTTTTAAGGCATGGGGCATATGTCAACATTATGAAAAATGACAGAAGAACACACCATAAAACAGGAAGATACTGGCCATTTTACTGGCTAGAAACAAAAAATGTGAATTTATAAAAAGTAATAACTACGGTATTTTTAAGGTCCAATCAGACATAAAATTATTTTCACTCAGGGACACATCCTACCTGCTAAATGGCTGGAATTATCATCATAGCCCTGCCCTCTGTAGCCCTCAGGAAAGAAAATGCATATGAAAAGAGATGTCTGTTCAGTGCATATTTTAATAGCATTTGGAATATAGCTAAATAATGAATTTGTGGAATTGTCCTTTCTATGGAAGAAAAGCCTAAAGCAGAGTATACACTCCAGTAGGCTGAGTGAAAAACAAAAAAACTCACAGATCCCTGCACTAAAGCAAACAATGCGGATACAGGGATCTCTCTCCCGCTACACTATTGAATTCTGACAGCGGAGACTAACCCCCATCAGAATACACGGATCAGCGCTGAAGCCACTGACTGCAAGTGCTGATTGAACGTTGGCATACCAGCATGACCGTTCAACAGAAGTCAGTCATTATCTGATCTCTTAGGATGATCTTGCTTTGTCTCTTGTTTCTGGTAAATTGTGTTTGAACTCTTTGCTCCTCCCATTAAGATCCTGATTTAAGCCAAGTCTCTGCACTTTCTGTTTACCAGATGATGTGCTCTCTCTAGCCGATAACTTGCTCCTTTGCCAACATGCAGCTGTTCTTATCTCCACTACCATTTGTTATCGACCTTTGTCTTGTTCCTCAACAACACTTCAACTTGATCCCAACCTGTAATCACTTGCAACTGACCTTTGGCTTGTTTACTGACTATACTTCTGCTTAATCCCTTCCTGCTAAATCTGCTACTGGACCTTGGCTTGCTCACCTCCTGGTGGGTCAATCCCGAGGATCGCAACCAGGTACTAAAATGCAGCAAAATAATCTCTAAATATCAGTTAGTGCTTAAACCCATGCATCTTGGTTGAAAATTAATTAGGTTTTTGAGGGATTACCTACTAGCCCTTTCCAAGTATTTATATGTTTTCCGAATGCTGTTAGGTGGATCACTCCAGCAGAGTAGTGTAGCTTCTAAGATTATGTGAACAAAACCATCTCTCTGATCATGATGGTATCTCTCACACACTAGTAGTTAATCAGCATGATGATCTTGGGTGATTTAAATCCTTACTAAACCCAGGACCCTGCAGTCACTATATCTGGTCTCCCACAGTACACAGAACATGGAAATGCAATATTTCTAGTAAATATAAACTGCTAAATACCATTTCTCATCAGTAGTTAGAGCAATCTTGTGACTTCTATCAGTGTCTGCTTAAAGGTTTTAGGAGAATTTGTCAAACTGCTCTGGCTGTCCTATGAGGCTGCAGGAACCCTGACCCTCTGTCTGGACAGTGCCAAATTGGTCCTGTACTAATCACATGCACTCTCCCAAGAAAAAAAAAAAACCTCTCTAGCAATACCCACCAGACTGAGCATGTGCAGCTTGTCTCCTACCCTCTGTACTATCCAGAGTTGAATTTGGAACACTGGAAGAAGGTGGGGATCAGAGGAGACAGGATCAAACAGCCTTTTTACACAGAGGCCTAGCCCCTTAGGTTCCACGGTGAGTATAACAAGCATGCGTTACTGCATATACAGACTGATTTTACTGTTGTGGGTTTAGTAACACTTTAAGGGCATCTTATGCTGCTGGGATAGTGAAGGCTGGTTTAAAGTCTGCATAAAACAGTAATAAAAGGATCATTGGTGTGTACATACACTATTATAGAAAAGCAATTTCTAGAACACAAAAACTTATATGTTTAACTAGTGGCATTCTCCTTTAAGTCATCTAACAGAGTGTGACATACTAGAACCTCATTAGTATAGAAATGGTCAGCTCCCACTTAATCCTAATAATCTCAGTGGTTTCAGTGTAAAGTAATGCTCACTTAATGCCACATTACTTTACTAATCCCAGTGAATAGATTTATTGTAATGCAGGTCTTCTTTGCTGTTTCTTAAAATGAAACACAGACGCCTGTTTTGCCAAAGTCTGCTAAGAAAGAAGGATGGGGTGGTATAGTAAAAAGGAGCCCAATCTGCCTTAACTATTCATCATTCATAATTTGGTGACTCACAGTATAGCCCTAGTCCAAGTCTTGTCCAGTATAGCCCCAGTCCAAGTTTAGTCCAGTATATCCCCAGCTTTGTATACTTAATAAAGATTGTTTTTTAGTCGCAGTTGAATCACGTCTAGTTATCTTCACATATCTTTTATGAGGAATGTCAGCATGAAGCTTTCTCTTTTCCACTGTGAAATGCCTTGTAATACACTCTGACACCGAAGAACATGTGACCACTGACTGCGAATCAGCAGTCTGGTGTATGGTAAAATATGTATTCTGGGTTAGTCATAGTTCTTAGAAGCATGGTTAACTTGATCTTTGCCAGAAGATTGTCTGTTGAGACACTCATGAATATTCATATCTGTCTAGACCGCGGAAACCTTATGCAGATGTATTCAACTGTAATGCTGATTTATTTACTGCACCGTTGCGTGTAGGTGAATTTAAGCCTCTGACCTGCTTTCTTAGTTATCTCCCAATGAAGTCAGACAAAGTGAAGAAGGCAGCATCAACACTGGATGAACTCCTCAACAAAGGGGCTGCAGTGCAGATATTATTCCCTTGTATATAGTGTTCATGCTGCTCTAGGTTTATTGAATGCTGACTTTGCTTTTTATAGCTTCACGTAATTATATCGTATGGGAGTTTGGGCTCAGGCATTATATTGTTGAGCTCCCACTGGACGTGACTGTCCATCTGACGGGAGCTTACAGTAAAAAGATGATGAATATGTGCTGCTGAAGCTTCAGAGAGACTTGCCAAACCCCTAGGTTTGGTGCTGGATTCATCAAAAGGGCTAAGAGAAGAGCCAGTATAGTTCACACAATAAAAAGGACAGTAAGACGCAAAGACAAGTTTGAAACCAGAAGCGATGTGAAGCTATTGCCAAATGGCAATGGCAAAGATGTGTGCCCAGCAAAGCAATACTTTGAGTATGATATCCTATACCCAGACAGAATTAGGCAAAATGTGGCCCTTATGCAGAAGGAAGAACCTCTCCCAATCCCTTTAATTGTACCAATGTAACTATGCATGTGCCGTAGCTGGTCAAACCCAATGGAAGCTGGAAATCACTGAAGTTGGCACCGTTACTACAGTGGTTGTCACTGGCTTCCTGGTCCCGGACCAAGCAACTGCATTGCTGCTTAGTGAAAGCAGAAGATCAATCACTCGGCATTGGCATCATTCCAAGAATACTTTGCACTTTTCTCATTGAATTCAAATAGGCATACCTGGAATTTAGCTTTAATAAGGATTGCAATAGTCACAGAGAAGCCAACTAATTTGCATTGCCTGTAGTGCCATAACCCACCCCATTAGACACCTGCCCACAAGTACATCCTTCCATATGAAGTCACAGGTAGCTGTACAGCTTTAACCAACTGTGCAAGCCCTCTGGTATATTGGAGGTTGTAGCTTTACCTCCTGGACATCCACTAGGCCAGTGATGGTGAACCTTGGCACCCCAGATGTTTTGGAACTACATTTCCCATGATGCTCATGCTCTCTGCAGTGTAGTTTAGCATCATGGGAAATGTAGTTCTAAAACATCTGGGGTGCCAAGGTTAGCCATCACTGCACTAGGCCCTAGGCAACTGCCTAGGTTGCCTTGTGGATGATTCAGCTCTGCCTTTACCCTGCTGCCCTTGAAACTGTGCCACAAGTACCAAATGGTGAATACAGCAGTAACAGTACTTGGTCTGCTCTGTTTTCTTTTTCTTTGGCAAAGCAAGCAGCATCAGGAAGTTCCCCTATGGATCTCCTCCCAACACTGTGCTGTCTGGGTGAGGTTACCAGAGGAAGTTCACGTTGCTGGTACATTGCATTGGCGCTACAAAGATATACATTCATTCTATTCCCACCAGCTTCCATCCATGACACAATTGACTGTTCTAAATAAACTAGAATTGATCTTAAAATCCTTTAAACTGTTACTTAGACCTTTATGAAAAATGCACACTCCACAGTACCTATTCTTTTCCTTTTTTGTAAATTAGCAAATGCATTTCTTGTGGAACACTGAACATTTTCAAGCAAAGGAAAGGATTAATACACTATTAGCATGCAATTATGATTTAATACATTTTCAAATCCCCTGACACAGTCAATCTTTTATAGAAATGCAAATGCCCTTCTCTGTACTTCCTCTATGCACCCTAAAGCAGGGACCACAAAAATGTGTCAGGTATTTCAATGGATTTCTCTAAAACTAAATAGATGTAAATTGGTTTCCAAAATGTTAATTGCATTGAATTATGAAGAAATCTTTCTGAGTCAGCTCAGATGTATGAATCCCTATAGAAAAAAACTCACTAATTTGAGGATCTGTTTATGCTTGAAATGCCAAAGTCATCCATAGCCAGAGAAGGCTTGCGTAATTCTATAGGCTTGGTGTTTATTCCATGAAGATTAGGTAATATAGGAAAACTCAAGCAAGTAGAATATTTAATAAAAACAAAAGCATATACAAAAGTCACTGTCGGTACACCAGTTTTCAGCACAGAGAACCTGGGTTTGATCAACATGGGTTTTTTTCCAAAAACAAAAAATAAATAACCCTGACCAAGCCCTGACGCTGACCCTAATATCCAGCCCTAAAAATGAAAGTGGAAGAAAAACCTAACTATAAAATTGAATTTAAAAAAATGTATATTAAGCATTTCCCCCCTTCTCCTACCTATCCTGCCTACCTGGTATAAAAAAGATCTATTTCTAATCCATTCCAATCTGGTTACATGATCCTGCAGCTCCAGTTCCCCTGTGAATTCCAAGAGCTGTGATGTCACCCATAAGCTCCCATGGCCCAGTTGCTGCGGTCCCTCCTCTCCCCTGCAACAGCAGCTCACTGACACAGAGGAGTCAAAGCTGCAGGATCACGTGATATGATCTGATCAGGTTAGAAATCGGCAAGTAAACTGATCTTTTTTATACTGGGTAGGCAGAATAGATAGAAGGAGGGGGTGGGAACATTTTTAATAGTTAGGTTTAACAGTTAGGGAGTTAGTTAGTCCTTCCACTTTAAAACGTAATGTTTAACCTGACCTTAGCCCTCAAAGTATATGTAAACTAGAGCTGCACGATTCTGGATAAAATGACAATTACAATGTTTTTGCTTAAAATAAAGATCACGATTCTCACGATTCTTGGTGTAACATCATCTTTCACATTATTCAAAAAATTGGGCTAACTTTACTGGTTAGTTTTTTTTTTTTAATTCACTGAAGTGAAAGGCCACTGCGCAAATACAGTGTAATGTAAAATATTGCATCGACCGACATTTTATTCTCTAGGGTCTGCTATATATAATATATTTATATATATATATATATATATATATATATATATATATATATATATTTATATTTATTTTTTTATTTGTATATATATATATATTTTATATATATATATATATATATATATATATATATATACAAATAATGTTTGGGGGTTCTAAGAATTTTTTTAGCAAAAAAATACTGATTTTAACTTGTAAGCAACAGGTGTCAGAAAAAGGCTTAGTCTTTAGTGGTTAAACTGCTCTCACTTACAGACTGGAGTTTATCCCTTTGATCTAAAAGAACCAAATGATACAATGTATTTATCTCTGAGCAATGTTGTGATAAACTTTGCAGCTGCCTTTTATTTTTTATTAACAGCTGTCAGCTGTGAGCAGAGAACGGCTCTGCACTGATTTAGGGAAATGTCGGATTAGGATCGTGAAGGGGGTTGAATAGAGATCGCAATTTTTTAACGATTATCATGCAGCTCTTATGTAAACCCAAAATATTAAAATCCTATATTACCATTAACATATTCATGTCATTTCAAAAGCAATTTTCAATAGTTTTGAATCTGCAGCTTTCAGTAAAATAATACCTGGCGATCCTGCCATGAAGGTCCTTGTTCTGACACTGATGTAGGGTGACATAATTATGTTCCTGTCTACCAGTTGTGCTCCTGTGTAGTGACCCAGTCACACGGACTTCCCATGGAAATTACAATTGGTTGTTTCAATACACAATACACAGGTATTGCCTACTGTTATCGCCATTCGAAAAATCTCCCCTGAGAAATGCTTTGCAGCCATCACTAGAGTGCATGCATGTGTAGAGTAAGTGGATGCAAAGGGAAGGGTTAGCAGCACTGACATAAAACAAAAAATAAAAAAGGTGTGTTAGAAAAATGTCATTCACATAGGGATCATGTTTACTTTAAGGGCTGGCTCACACCACAAAAAATGCACTTCAGATCCGTTCCAGATGCATTTCTGCATGTGCGTTTTTAACACGTTTTTGGCACGTTCCAGTTTGTTTTTGATGTGTTTCCAGATGCATTTGAGATGCTTTTTTCTTGTTTTTGTTTTCTGTACTGGGGTCTGGTGCATTTTTGATGCGTTCCAGGGCACTCCGGTGCATTTTTTAGGTGTTTTACCGTGTTCCAGTACAGTCCAGTGCAGGAAAAATGCAGCATTCTTTTCTGGAACTGAGACCCTCTGGAACTGACTACATTGGTGTGAACTATTCGTTTGGAAATCATATAACCTATCTTCCATGCATTTTTGATGCAGAAAATTCTAAATCAATCTGCGGGTGTCATTAACTTTGTATTGACACTACTAGCAGTTTGCATATGGCAATGTGAACTGCCTGCGAGTCGGGTGTGATGCGGGAACCCGCAGTGGATTCGCAGGATTTCCCACATTACACCAATTTGAATCGAGCCTAATGCCTCGTACACATGCACCGATTATCGGCCGACTGATCGGCTGTCTTTTGTCCAGTGTTGTTGTGTTGGTTGAAATGTGCTCTAGACTGCACACAAATTTTATCGGCCAACAAAAACCAACTTCAGAAGTGATGTCATGTGCTGGTTTACTTTCCGTGTGTTTTTTCTTCTCTGAGCATGCCCAGTCTTGCTCATCAGATTTTTGTCTGCCGAAATCTGTACTGACTGACGAACAATCGGCCGTTCTGTTGACGGCCAACAAAAATTTTATAGTAAGCACACCAGATTTTGTTCGGCCGAAAAGTCGCAGTCGGTTGTCGGAAGCATCATACTAACAAGCCGACAATCGGCCGATCGGACGTTGGCCGAAAATTCACGGCCAACAATCGTTGCGTGTGTACTAGGCTTTAGTCCCACTAAGGCTCGATTCACACCTATGCATATTGCTTTTGAGCATTTCTGTAGTGCTTTTTGCGGTGCTTTCCATGTTTTTTTTACCGTGATTTTGCTCCGATTTGCAATTTGCGCTTTTTAAACCTTTTTTTGGGGGAAAATTTGTTGTTGAGCAGTTTAAAAACGCAAAATCAAAATTGCGGCAAAATTGTGGTTAAAATGCAGTAAAAACGCAATACTTGCATTTTGGATGCAGGTTTATTGAAGTCTATAACATGCAAAGCTGCATTTGGCCTGATTTTTCATTTTACAGATTTGCACTACAGAACGTGTTCCATAGGAAACCATGTTAAATGGACTGTAGTGCACTTCTGCAAAATGCAAAAATCACTAAAAATGCATAGGTGTGAATCGGGCCTTTTGCAGGAAAAAAGTCCCCGACCCTTTCCAAAAACGCAGAGGCACAAAAATGCATTGATGTGAACTGGTTCCATATGAACCCATGTTAAAAAAATGAAATGCATTGCTGAAAAAAGCATGAAAAAAAAACGCATTACTATGAATGGAACCTAAGGCTCCATTTACATCTTTGCATGGTACTTCTGAGCTTTTCAGCAGTGCTTTGTGTGGTATTTACTGCGATTTTGCGGCAATTTGCGTTTTTTAATCTGCCCAACAACAAATATGCCCACATCTTTAAAAACACAAATCTCAGCAAAATCGGGGTAACGTCCGCAAAAAGCACAGTAAAAAGCACTGCAGAAACGCTCAAAAGCAACATGAATAGATGTGAATAGAGCCTTAGTGGGGCTGAAATTGAGGCAAATTCCAAAATTTTGAGTTGCCACATAAGAAGAGTAAAGGGAAGATCCACACCCGTGTGAAGGGCTGTTTTTGCCTGCATGGGTTGCACAGGTGTTTTGTGCATCCGCGTGTGAGCAGTCCCACTTATATCAATAGGGAAGCAGCAGATGCACAGGGCACAGCCGCTAGTCCCAATTTGACAGCCATGCAGGTATGCGTGCGTGTCCCTGAACTCACACTGGGATGTCCCCCTGAATTCATGTCAAATTGGGACCAGTGGCTGTGTCCTGTGCATCCTGAGCAGGAAAAAACAGCCCTTCGCTCGGGTGTATGCTCAGTACGCCCATAGAATGAGGCCTTAATCAACTCCTTGGAGCTTATTATCTCTGGTTCAAACAGCTCCTAATCTAATTTGACCAAATCTGTCAAACACACATAGCTGTGCAATACACATGAACAGAAGATGATTAACAAGGACATATCAGCTCAAGTCAATATTTGTCCCTTTTTGTCCTCCCTTCAAAGAATTTGCTACACATTAGCTGACAGAGCTGATGATATGATGGATGGTCAGTGAAAAGCAGGAGATGGGATGTTAATGTATTGCTGAGGAGGGACCAAGATTTCACTAAAATGAATAAAACAGTGACATGGATATTGTATTAGTATGCCATTCAACCATTTGTATCATGTTATGATGACTTTATATATATATATATATATATATATATATATATATATATATATATATATATACAGATATATATATATATATATATATATATGTGTGTGTGTATGTATATATATATATGTGTAGTTTATAATAGGTAAATGTGCGAAGAAAGCTGACTGGTCACCGTGAATATTTTTAATTCATCCATCATTTTAACTGTACAATAAGTATTCTCCTAATTAGGATTTCTGACTATGTCATGGAAACAAATCAGGAAATGTAACAGTCTGCATCATAGGAAATGACTTCATGTATTGAGATAAAATGGGTTGCATGTGTTCTGCTGCCCCGCGATATCACAAATCAAACACAGTAGAAGTATGTGCTCATGTCCCTTCAAATTCCTTGTCATTCAGGCGCTCATGTATGAAAAATTAGCCAGCATGAACATTTCATGTTTTGAAGCAAAATCTTTGACTTTACTTCACTAAAGCAGAGTCATTTCATTGCCGAAAATATTTTCAAAATTAACACTATTTTAGTCAACTAAAATACAACTAAAACTAAAACCATTTAGATGACTAAAATTTGAATAAAACTAAATTGATATTTGACATCAAAATTAACACTGGTTATATATATCAACAGCTAAATCTGTGTCTGTAGTGCATGTTCAAACTTTGATAAGAGAGAGAGGGGCGCCTCTAAGTGCAGACTTTAACAGATTAATAAGGGTTAACACAATTGGCAGCTCACATGGAGGTGAATAAAATAAGGCACATCAATGATTGGTACATCAGGGATCCTCGGTGGGGGTCTTATCCCATCCGCTGGTGGCGTCCTGCAGAAGGATGTGTAGTCTGTGCAGCCTCGCTGGTCACCGTTTGAATGGCGGCTGAGCGGTGAATGTAAATCAAACCAAGGCTTGGGGCGCACGTAGCTTCGTGATGTCACCGGTATGTGATGCGTTTCCGAGAGAGCATGAAAAAGGAGCATGGCTGCCGCGACACTTGCAGCGTGCATGCTCAGAAACGCATCACATACCGGTGATGTCACGATCCTGTGCCGCCTAAGCTACCTGCATACCAAGCCTCTGTTTGACTTACATCCACTGCTCAGCCGGCATTCAGACAATGACCAGGGAGGCTGCACGGACTACACATCCTTCTGCAAGACACCGCCAGCGCATGGGACAAGACCCCCACCAAGGATCTCTTTTTTTTTTTAATTCAATTTTTATTGAGTTTACAAAAGGATTGACAACAAAACCAATAACAGGTAAGTAAGGATAAGCAAGTAGGTAGGTAGGGATAAGCAGGAGAGGGGGTTACATACAAGAACACTGGTAACTGCATGCAGTGTATACAATAATAATCATTAAGAGAGAACAATCACTTATCTATCCATGGTAGCCACGGTGTCCAAGAACGTTGAACTGACGACACTTTATTCAGTCTATTAGCGATAAGACGTTCATGTTCATACATGTAATTTACATAGGTGATAACCTCTGAAAGATTGGGGATAGAGGTCGATTTCCACTTTTTAGTGATTTGGACCCTAGAAGCTAGGAGGATGTGGGCTACTATGACTCTGAAGTGTGAGGGGAAATTATCTATTTGTACATTTAGTAGGGTCAGTGCAGGGTCGGGTGTAGAAAGAACACCAGTAACTGAGGATATAAGTTTAAATACCTGGTGCCAAAAGCTCATGAGGCTTTTGCAAGACCATAGTATGTGAAGGAGATTTCCCACTTGACCGCAGTCTCTCCAACAGAGAGGAGAGTTTGAGGGATAAAACGTGTTGAGTTGGAATGGGGTCAAATACCATCTGGAGAGCACTTTATGAGAAAGCTCCCGATGGTTGGCACAGTATGAGTAGGTGAAATGAATTGCTCGTCGCCATTGGTCTAGGGTGAACATTCTATGGAGGTCGGATTCCCATTTCAAAAGAGATGTAGTTTTAGTAAGAAGGTATTTGTGTTGAAGTGTTTGGTAGAAAAGTGAGGTCCCTTTCGTGGTTGGTGAGTCCATGGTGAAGAAATTCCACAGTTTAGGGTGGATTTTGATGGTTGGTATAGGGTGAGATTTGATAAAGCGGGTAATGCAAGGGTAGTTATATTGTTCACCATTGGGTAGAGAGAGTTCGGAAAACGGTTTTAGAGGGGTCCCATCCTCCCAGCAAGGATCTCTTGATGTACTATTCATTGATGTGCCCAATTGTTTTAATCTCCATGTGAGTTGCCAATTGTTTTAACCCTTATTAAACTGTTAAAGTCAACACTTAGAGGCACCTCTCTCTCTTATCTTTATTGCAGCCCTGGATACCTGGTTTCAGTTCCTCTTGATGGAAGCCCTAAGTACATGGACTTTGTAGTACTTTATGAAGTACATGGACTTTGTTACCTTCCCTTTCTCATTTTTGTTTGCCCCCTTCCATGCTCCTTGTTCATTAGATCTGCAGCTCTAGGGCCTTTTTTCCTTGTTGTACATGTTCAAACCTTACCATAAATAGTAACATGTTACTACAGTTTTACCCCAGGAGTATATAATGAGCTTGAAAATTCTAGAGAAAATGTCCCTTTGTTTTGAAAGTGTGGAGACCTCTCATATATTTACCACAGCAACTACAGTGTATTTTGTACACAACCTTTGCCTCTCTCTATATCTCCAGAGCATGCGCAGTTTTGGTCCTAGGAAAAATAAGAACCCTGCTGTGACTAGGCAGCTATGATTAGATGCCAGCACAACAAGAACATAAATGATTTTGCACTCCCACGTTGGTGCTGGATACATAGATTGCAGCTCTAGTCTCAATGGAGCTGGACTACGCAATAACTGACTGATAATGAATATAGCTTTCACAGGAAGGCCACAAGGCATCAGTGAAATGCAAGATATAGTAGTTTGATGGGGTTAGAAATATTTGGTCAACGACGGCACTAATCATCCAACAGTTAACAAGACACATTCTGATATTTTCTCTTTTATCACACAATATGTTTGCTATAAAGTATCATTCAGAGTTCTCTGAAATGCCACAAAAATTGTTTTCAATGTTTAGTTCTGTAAAAACCCCCGGCTGGGCAATCTACCAGCTTTGGTCAGGAGATATGGAGTAGTGATCGACTGATTTTGTTTTTTTAGTGCCGATACCGATATTTTGGTCATCGGATATTGGTATCGGCTGATATTGGCCGATATTTTCAGACATTTAAAAAAAAAAATTTTTTTCACAGGTACTCTGGTGGAGGGATCTGGAGGTCTAAAACACCCGCAAACCCCTCCTCTGCCCTTAAAAGCATTCAAAACGCCAAGTTTGGCTGTTTTGAATGCTCCCATTTTTTTGAATTTGCCGCCAAGTATCCTGAAGTGATGTTACATGGAGACCCAATCAGAGCCGATTGCGGCTTTGATCGGGTCTTCTCTTCAGCGGCCGTGCAGGTAGGATGCCCGGGTCTCCCGGTGGGACGGGATACCCGGGTGAGCCGCGGAAGGCAACGGGAGGGGGGAGACGTCCCCTCCCGCTCCTTGTAATGACAGCAGCATTGGTTGTCTTTACAAGACAGTCGACCATTGGCTATGGAAGCCGGTACCAGGGTGATGCCTCTAGCTGCAGGCATCACTCCGGTACAAGCACTTTCCAGAAATATTGGCAATATCGGTAACCTCAGGGGCCTATTCCGATATATCGGGGAAAGTGCGTATCGGCCCCGGATATATCGGCATTGCCAGTAATCAGTCGATCCCTAATATGGAGGGTATGGATCAACAATACAGAGGTTCTAACCTCTGGCTTGATAACATTGTGAAACAAAAACTCGGCCAAGAACTAAGCTTTCTATTTCTGTATAACTACAGTTTTTTTCCTATCTGTGTCCCATTATGGAACATTTCTTATACTATTCAATAGACACAACAGAAGTGAGGGAGATCCCTCTTAGCCAATTGTCCTGCAAAAAAAGACTTCATACCTATCTCTGTTGTGGAAAGTTTGGATTTCCTATGAATTTGAATTATGGTGACAACGACTGTCTGGACAAATAGAGATAGGAAATTTATCAAACAGAGACACAGACAACAATGTTGTAGGACCTAGCTCTTTTCTTCTAGCTCTTTTCTTCTAGCTCTTTTCAAAAAGAATATTGAAAATCTAAAAAAAATCTGGCTTTAGAAACAGTTTAAAGTTTATCACTAGGGAAAAAATTTTTTTTAGCTTTGGAAGACATGGGAAAGGGTTACCCCCTTGCCAAGTTTTTATTCCTGTCTGTATCCACACTTGTAAGATTTACCCCTTTATTTGACTCTTGTCACTCAAACAAAAAGTGAAGAGAAATCTAAAATTTTTGAGTTGTTCCCAGAACAAAAATTAGGGGGAAATCCCCTGACGTTGTGAGATTTTTTCCAATTTTCTACTGCGGCGCTGGACAGGAAGTAAATGATAATTTACCCCAAATGTACACAGACAGCAAAAAAATAAACTGGCAGCAATTTTGACCCTTCTCCACTCCAAAAGTTCTAAAAAACAATTTGACTATACATATATGATTAATAATTAACATTAATATTACTTCTGGATACTGCATTAGCACTTACTGCATGTTACAATTCCAATACTCTTAGCCTCCTGTGCATATTAATGGAAGACAAATTAAAGCAGAATTATTTGCACATCTATTCTTTTTTCTATGAGAAATATATGTTTAACTATTCATAGGTGCTTCCAGGAAACAAAAGAAACTCCATTTTTTATGAGTAGGTAATAAATGAAATCCTGAAGGAACGTGCTACAAGCAGTTTTTGTTGAATGAAGTGATCTCATATACTTCTTTAATGTATGACATCAGCCCTTGGACATTTACTCTGGCACAGACACACAGGGTTATTATTGCTTACAATACATTAATAGAAATTATCTGTAACACACACAGGGATTTTCCTGTTTAAAAAAAAAAAAAATGCGGCAAAGACAGATAAAAATTTAATTTTGAGAAAATATTACATTTAATATCTCACGGCTTTCACAAAAGGTACCATTAAGACATAACGTTCAAACTCGCGAACAAAACCCTTTCCAGACATAACATGAACTACAGTATTTGTACAGCTGCATTTTCTCATCAACCAATCTGCTGTGAGCTTTGAGGTCTAGCTCACTTCCAGGTACTGGAAACCTTCCACGGCTGTGACCTGGCAGTGGTCTGTAATATTACTTGACATGCAGCAATACTAGGTTTTAAAGATTATTTTTTTAAACCACTTTTAGTGACACCTACACTGTGTGCACAATTATGAGGCAAGTGAGTATTTCGACCAAATCATCATTTTTTTTTTTTGTTTTCAAAACATTTTATTGAGAAAATAAATGCACAGTACATGAATAGAAAACCGCATGCAAGGATACAATCATGAACAGAAAATATCAACAGTTGAACAATATGCATGGAAATATCCCCACAATCACATAGAAATGGCATGAAATCAGAAGCAGAAAGAACCAATCGGAGTAAATGTAAACCAAAGGTCCCCCAAGAGATTCAGGGTGTATCGCTGTTCTCAGGTAGAACAGCCATGAGCTCAAGGGTACCCACAATCAAAACAAAACGAGCAAATATGCAGAGGGACTGAAATAATTAAAAATCCCAACTATGGAAAGGAGCATGAGTACCTTAAAAACACATGTGCCCCAGAAAGGGTCAGCAACACTAGAGGGACATGACATTGCGAGTGCCCATGCTCCGGGGGCCCGGGCACAGGAAAGGGGGGGTTCTCGTGTGCGGATTTGTCCCGAGTGAGGTGGGTCAGGTGGTACTCAGGTGCGCACTGATCAGGCCAGCCAAACAGCGAGGAAGCACCTAGGAAGGTAGGAAGGAGGGGGGGGGGGGGGGAGCAGGGAAGGGCGGGAACAAAGGGGGTGGGGTGGGGGGGGTCAAAGGAAGAAAGAAAAAAAAAAAAGGGGGGGTGGAAGGCCTATCCAAAAAGTATGGTTACGAAAACGGAGCGAAGGACGACATTAGTAACCAAGAGGTGAATCGGAAGAGGCTATGGTTCCAGGAGCAGTAGCGGCAGAGAGTGTTCAAACACCAGCGGGAAGACGAAAGCGAAGGGGCGCCGTCAATCCCAGCCCTGCTAAGAGCTGAGATTAGAGAATTCCGACGTGGTCGTGTAATGGGTCCAGCACGCCCATTTCTTATGAAACTTAGTGGGGGTGTCGTTAGCAATATGGATAAACTCTTCCATTTCTCAAATCATCATTTTTATGCATATTGTCCAATATTGTCCAACTCCAAGCTGTATAAACTTGAATGTTTATTGGACTTAAGCATATTAGGTGAAGTGTATTTGTGAAATGAGGTAGGATGTGGCCTAAGGAGATCAAACCCTATATCAAGGTGTGCATATAATTATTAGGCAGCTTTTGTTCCTCAGGCAAAACGGGAAAAAAAGAGATTAAACTGACAAAAGTCTGGATTTAACTGAGAAAAGTCAAACATTGTAAAAAGTCTTTCAGAGGGATGTAGCACTCTTGAAATTGCTAAGATATTGGGGCATGATCACAGAACCATCAAAGGTTTTATTGCAAATAGTCAACAGGGTCGCAAGAAACGTGTTGGGAAAAAAAAAGACCCAAATAACTGCCAAAAATTTGAGAAGAATCAAGCGTGAAGCTACCAGGAACTCATTGTCCCCCAATGATGTCATATTCCAGAACTGTAACCTACCCGGAGTGCCTGGAAGTGTCTAGTGCTCAGAGACATGGCCATGGTGGAGAAGGCTGAAACCAGACCACCACTGAAAGAGACACATAAACTAAATTATCAAGACTGGGCCAAGAAATATCTGAAGTCAGATTTTTCAAAGGTTTTGTGGACTGATGAGGTGAGAGTGACTCTAGACGGACCAGATTGATGGACCTGTGGCTGGATCAGTAACTGGCACAGAGCTCCACTTCGACTCAGACGCCAACAAGGTGGAGGTGGGGTACTGGTATTGGTTGGCATTATTAAAGATGAGCTAGTTGGACCTTTTCGGGTTGATAATGGATTCAAAATCAATTCCCAAACCTACTGCCAGTTTTTAGAAGACATTTTCTTCAAGCAGTGGTACAGGGAAAAGTCTGCATCTTTGAAGAAGACCATGATATTTATGCAGGACAATGCTCCATCGCATTCATCAAAGTACTCCACTACGTGGCTAGCCAGTAGAGGATTAAAAGATGAAAGAATAATGACTCGGCCCCCCTCCTTATCTGACCTAAACCCTATAGAGAACTTGTGGGCCCTTCTTAAACAGGAGATTTACGGTGAGGGAAAACAGTACACCTCTAAACAGTGTCTGGGAGGCTGTGGTTGCTGCTGCACAAAAGGTTGATTGTCAACAGATCAAGAAACTGACAGACTCAGTGAATGGAATGCTTATGACTGTTATTGATAAGAAGGGTGGCTATATTGGTCACTGATTTTTTTTTTTTTTTATGTCAGAAATGTTTATTTGTAAATTTTATGTTATTTGTTTATTATTCTCACTTAAGCAGATTAAAATAAACATGTGAGATGGGAAAATTTTAGTTTTTTATTTAGCTGCATAAAAATTCTACATAGTAATAGTTGCCCAATAATTGTGCACACATGGATATTCTTCTAAGAAAGGCAAAACCTCACTTACTTCCCTTTAGATTTGAGGTTTAATAACATTTTGGATTGACCAAGAGCACTGTAATTGTTCAATAATGAAGTTAATCCTCAAAAATACAACTTGCCTAATAATTGTGAACACGGTGTAGTTCAATTAATATAAAAATAAATAAATAGAAAACCTCCATATGGAAATCCTTTACCCAAAGGTAATCAAGCGAAACAAAAAAAAAAAAAAAAAACGTATAAAGCAGGGTCTAATTTGTTCTAGCGGGGTGAAAAAAATGCCTTCCTGATACGACTAAGGCAATCAGATAGTCACTGGGTCAACAATCTCTGCTGTTATTACCTATAAATGTTAATATTTAGTTATATTTTGTGCATTAAGGAATATATCCAGCTTTTAAAGAAAATCTCCTGAGCTGGACAGGACAGAACTCGTTTTTGAGGGAGCTCTTACTGTAAAGAAGCCTTTCTGTATGTGGAGTGAATAACTCCACACCAAGGTCACTATATGGACCACTTATGTATTCATACATGTTGATTACATACCCCCTTATTCTCCTCTTCTCAAGAGAGAATACATTCAGTTCAATGAATCTTTCCTCATGGCTAAGCTCCTTCATGCAGTGTTGGGACAAGGTCATCTAGAGCCCAGGGCAAACATGCCAAACTGCCACCCCCCCCTAAAATGTATGAGCATTATGTGTCAGAAAAAATCACTGCACAAAAACACTGAGCACTAATCTGCATTCTTAACTCCTAAGCAGAAATTCTCCCTCCTCCAAATCCACCCCTGCTAAAAACTTCCCCCAAATTTTTGCCCCCCATGCCTCAAGTTTCTCCTGCTCCAATCCCCCTCCAAAAATATGCCCCCCCCCCAAATCCTCTACCCCTAAAATGTCCCATCCTAATACACATATCTCCCCCCTTTAAATCCCCCTCTTCCAGCACAAATTCCCATCTAATCCCCCTTCCTAGCACAAATCTTCTTCCCTGCATGCCCCCTCCCAACACAAACCCCCCTAAATTACCACTCTTGGCACCCCCCACCCCAATTTTCCCTTTCTAAAACAATACTTACCCCTTGACGCCCCCTAAATTCTCCTTCCAACACAAATCCTCTCCCCCTCCAAATATCCTTGGGGCGCCCTTCCACCTCACATGATGCCACAGTGCCCTGGGCAGCCGCCCCTCCTGCCCACTACTTGTCTTGGCCCTGCCTCCATGCCCCTTATCAGTTTGGTTGCCCTTCTCTGCACTTTATCCAGTTTCCCAATATCCTTTTTGTGAACTGGTGCCAAAAACTGAACAGCATACTCCAGATGAGGTCACTGGTTTCAGGTAGGGGAAGAATGAATACATACAGCCTATTTCTATTACAGTATTTGCTGTGGGCCATAAGGGACTGTTATCTTTTATTATTCTGACAGTTGTAAACTGCTGAAAAGTGAACTTCTATTGTTACCTAAGGGTTATGGTAGTCTGCATATCAGTGCTTTGCTCTACCTTACTAGATACAATCACAAATCTAACAACTGCTCGCTGTATTGTATAAGTGAATCTGTCAATAGAAAAATGAGGCTAAGAGATACGGCTTGATATACATTGAGGGCAAAGTAGCCGTGTCTGAAAAAATGTCCCCCCCTACCTGCTGATTCCCACCTCTCCTGCAATCCCTTACCGCTTCTGTCTCTTTCTCAGCTAGCCCTAAATGCCCAGTTCTTTCATGTATGTGGGAGCATGGGACCTCCTTCCTAAATGGGCAAAGTGACAGTATCTCAATATGACTGTAATGGCCAATCCTGAACATTAACCTAACATAAAGCTAGTGCCTAATGCTCCATCTAACCTTTTCCTTAAAGCTATATTAAACCCAGGAGTAAACATTTATATTACAGCTTACACATTCTTAGATGTAAGGCTGCATTTGTTTTCTTTTAAGGGTTTCTTTCTTCTATTTTCACCTGCCAATGTTAGAGTGATCCAGCCAGTAAGTCTGTTGCTTTTCAACAGAACAAGCTCTCTTAGAGCTGTATCAGATACACAGATGAAGCAAATTATTTACCACTGACAACATGCCTAACAATGATTACTTTTATTTATTTGTGTAAAAACCTTTATCCCAAAAGGAAAAAATGTTATCCCAAAAGGAAAAAAACGTGCTAGTGTATTTAAATCTGGTAGAACATCAAACACTCGTCTTCCCCAGACTGGCAATGCTGCTGTCCAAAGCTGCCCCCTTTGGTCATTCATCCAGAGTGGAGGCACTCTAATACAGGAGGTGTATTACTGGGCAGATCACCAGGTGAAAACAGAGGCAAAAGAAAGCTAAAAATTAAACTGGGTGGCACAGTGGTGTAGTGGTTAGCACTTTTACCTAGCAGGAAAAGGGTCGCTGGTTCAAATCCCAAACACAACGCTACCTGCCTGGAGTTTGTATGTTCTCCCTGTGACTGCATGGGTTTCCTCCGGGTACTCCGGTTTCCTTCCACACTCCAAAGACATGCTGGTAGGTTAATTTGATCCTGTACAAATTGGTCCAACTATGTGTATGTAATAATGTGATTTAGGGATCTTAGATTGTAAGCTCCTTGAGGGCAGGAACTGATGTGAATGTAATATATATATATATATATGTAAAGTACTGCATAAACTCACAGTGCTATATAAGTACCTGAAATAAATAAAATAAAACGAATACAGCCAACACATCTACTGATTGGTAAGCTGCAATATATTACGTTTTGGGTTTAATACCCCTTTAAAGTTAAAACTCCAGGCAAAGAAAAACTCTCCTATACCTACACAAGCACTTAAAGTGGAGATCCACCCATTTTAGTAACTTTAGATGTATGTAATCCCCTTTAAAACTACTTTTACCAATGGAAACTTTTTTTTTTTTTGCTAGTTAATACCTTATTTTCTTCTTTATTCTTCCTCTCCTCACTTCCGGGTCCGGCCGCTGAACGGCGATTACGTCATTCGGGGATTCGCAGGGGGTGCTGGGATGTATCTCATGGCATGAAATCTCGCATTATTACACAGGAGTCCTGAGCTGTACTTTTTTTGTATTGAGGCCGTGCTCTGCCCCGCCTCCACCCCGCCTCCTCTCAGTGAGCGAGGACTGAAAGCATTATATCCTCACTGAGCTCACTGAGAGGAGGCGGGGCGGAGGAGGGGCAGAGCACGGCCTCAATCCAATACATACAGTACAGCTCACTGAGAGGAGGCGGGACAGAGGCGGGACAGAGGCGGGGCAGAGCACAGCCTCAATACAAACAGTACTCAGAACTCCTGTGTAATAATGCGAGATTTCATGACATGAGATACATCCCAGCACCCTCTGCGAATCGCCGAATGACGTAATCGCTGATCGGCGGCCAGACCCGGAAGTGAGGAGAGGATGAATAAAGAAGAAAATAAGGTACTTACTAGCAAAAAAAAAAGTTTCCATTGGTAAAAGTAGTTTTAACCACTTTACCACCGGAGGATTTTGCTGTCTTCCGTCCAGGCCACTTTTTGCGATTCGGCACTGTGCGACTTCAACTGACAATTGCGCGGTCGTGCGACGCCGTACCCAAACGAAATTTACGTCCTTTTTTTCCCACAAACAGAGCTTTCTTTTGGTGGTATTTGATCACCTGTGCGATTTTTACTTTTTGCGCTATAAACAAAAAAAGAGCGTTTATTTTGAAAAAATAACAATATTTTTAACATTTTTTTATATGAAATTCCCCCCAAAAAAGATGTAAAAACCAATTTTTTTAAAAATTTTTGGCCAATTTGTTTTATGCTACATATGTTTGGTAAAAAAAATCGCAATAAGCATATTTTGATTGGTTTGCGCAAAAGTTATTGCGTTTACTAACAAAGGGAAAGATTTCTGTCATTTTTGGTGTTTTTTTTTAACGCGTAATGGCGGCGATCTGCGATTTTTTTTGCGGGACTGCGACATTGCGGCGGACAGACCGGACCCCTGACTGACATTTTTGACACTTTTGGGGGTACCAGTGACATTACTGCAGTAATCAGTGCTATAAATATGCACTGTTACTGTAAAAATGACACTGGCAGGGAAGGGGTTAATTTTATTGGAGAGGGAGGGGTTAATGTATGCCTGGTGCTTACTGACGTGTGGGGGGGGGAGGTGACTGTGTGAGTCATGGACAGATCGGATGTCCAGCTATGCTGAACAGTCCGATCTGTCACTCCCTGTCACTATAGAGATCCGCCCGCTGTGTTTACACACAGCGGGCGGATCTCCAGACTCGATCCCCGACGATCGGGTAAGAGCAGCGGCGATCGCCGCTGCTCCTCCCCTGGCCCGACTCCCGCTGTGAATGAAAACAGCGGGAGCGAGCCTCCGGCGGCGCGCAAGCGCCGCCCAGAAGGGGGAGTGTCCAATCACGTTAATACTACGTGGCTGGACGATAACGAACCACTCTGCCGCAGTAGTATTACTGTGAGCGGTCGTAGAGTGGTTAAAGGGGATTACATACATCTATGTAATCCAAGTCATTAAAAATGGGTGGAAATCCACTTTAACCTGTGCAGTATAGGGGGAAGCCCCACCGCAAAAAGTCATTTTTATTTACCCTGTCTTCCATTCCCCCAGGCTTCCTTTAGGCTTTAAGACTGGTCCCCAAAGCCTCTTTTCCCCTACAATCCTGTGGTTGCTGGTCCTCTACCCTTCTACATTGGACATGAGGAAGCCAAGGGACTGTCCACTTCCAGAGTGCAGGGGAGTATTGGAGAACGCCAGCTGCCAAGGGAATGGAGGATCAGCTAAGTGAAGCCATCTTTTGCACCCCCCTAGATCTAAATGAGGACTTCACCCTTGCGGTGTTGGGAAAGCCTTAATGCAAGTGATGATTATTACTTTCCACAGATATGGGCTTTAAAATAAACATTAACACTAAATCTATTCCCTACCCTAACCTACCCTTTAAGGACCATACTTACCTTAAAGTGGTTATAAAGCCTTAAAGTGATTGGAAAGCTTCATCTTTAATTTCCTTAAAATAACAAACATGTCAAACTTACCTGCTCTGGTCAATTGTTTTGTGCAGAGCAGCCCCAATCCACCTCTTCTGGGGTCCCCCGCTAGTGCTGTTCGTTCCACCCCCCTGCTGAGTACCCCCATAGAATATGTCTAATATCTATAACACACACAAAGAGTGGCTCGGCCCACTTCCTGCTCTCTCCCCATTAGCTGTGATTGACAGCAGCAGGAGCCAATGGGAAGCGGGAGAACCTTTGCTCTCATGCACATTGCTGTATCGAGATCGGGCTCAGGTAAATATTAGGGGGGGGGGGCGGGGGAAGGGGCAGCACACTGAAGGTTTTTACCTTAATGCAGAGAAGGCTTTAAGGTAAATAACCTTCAGGCTTTAGAACCACTTTAAGGTGTTTACCCTAATGCATTCTCTGCAATAAGGTAAAAAAAGTCTCTGTCCAGGATCCCCCCCCCCCCGCCCCCCATTATACTTAAAAACACACAGAAATAACCAGGCGCTGTAGGACTGTCCTATGATGAGATCAAATAGTAAATGAATAGTGCTGCCGGAGGTGCTGTGAGTGTAACCCACACTCAAACCCAATGAGATAGATAATACAAACAAGAAAGTGAGATAAAAAGCACTACCACCAGCCAGGCAAAGAAACATTTGCTTGCAAAATTGAGGTACAAAGTCTTAGTTTATTGACAATAAGGGCTTCACAGTAGATAATCCAAATTGTAGAGGACGCTGGCCACCAAATGAAATAACACAGATGGAAAACAGCAAAACGGCAGTACCTTGAGTGGAACCAGTGCAGATGACTAATAACTTTGTGTTCCCAGATAGAAGATGGGATGAGAAGCGGGCAATGCCACCAGGCAACAGGATGGTAAGAGGCTAGATGGAAGGGATCCATGATGGAGAATGAAGGGAACGCCACAAAAGCTGTCCTGCACTTAACTAAAGAGGCACCTGTCACATTAAGGTGAGGTGCCGGCAGTAAATGCAGAATACACGGAATCAGGCGTCTCTCCCTGCCGAGATGACCATTTTGGCACCGGGAAATGACGTCACCAGACGGGCAGATCACCGATGGAAGTGTGCAGAGAGGAGACTGTTGAAGGGGAAAAAACACCAGAAACTGTCGACAGACTACATGTTTCAGGGAATGCCCCTTCTTCAGGTCTAAAGTTCTGTCTAAAGGTCTATCCTTCAGGCTTTAGAACCACTTTAAAATGTTTACCCTAATGCATTCTCTGCAATAAGGTAAAAAAACTTCTCTGTCCAGGATCCCCCCCAGCCCCCCATTATACTTACCTGAGCCTGATCTTGGTCCAGAACTCTCCCTCCTTACAGGGCAGACTGATAGCAGCAAGAGCCATCGCCTTCTGCTGCTGTCAATCAATTTCCATGACGAGGGCCGAGCACCACTGTCTGTGTCTATAGATTCAGGCAGCGGGGCTCAGAATTAAGCCAGCACAAGTGTCCTTATAGGAACTGGCTTCCTATGGTGGGCACTTGCCGAAGATGAGGAGCCAGGAGCATTGGTGGGGGGCCCCAAAAGAGGAGCATCAGGGCTGCTCAGTGCAAAACCATTGGTATGAGTTGGTATGTATAACA